>NC_088187.1:10051031-10246031 GCF_028769735.1 Zonotrichia leucophrys gambelii | reverse complement strand
CTCGGAGCCTTCTGGGCCTCCCAGGCTTTTCTTCTTCTCTTGCTGACAGCCAGGAATTCAGAAAATACACAAGATGTCACATTAGTGAAGGTTTTGCTTTATCTTTTTGGCTGTGTTTCTGTTTCTTTTTTCGGCTGTTTCATCCAGAGCGGCCAGGGAGGGCAGCCAGGTGACAAAGGGAGCGAGACAAATGCCTTGGGTTGCTTATCAGCACCTCATAACTGAGCAATCTCCTTCTCACAGAAACATTTCAGGGCTGGGCACTTGGGCTGTGCAGGGAATTAGAGAAATTGCTGATTTTGCAGGATGAACTTCGAATGCAAAGTGCAGCCTGAGCATGTAGAAGAGAGAGAAGTTTGGATTTTTCTGAGGAGAAAACAGGAGGTAAAAAGCTCCTCAAGAATTCTCTGAATAGATTTACCTGTTGAGAGATTTTCCCTTTGAGATCTAGGTTGGGATTAATTATAATTTTCAACAGAGCAATGGCATTGAGATTTTTTCTCATTTTTAATGGCTACAATTACTGATTTTTTTAATTAATTACTCACAAATCCACAGGTCTGAGACCCCTGTGCATTGTCCTTGGCTCAGACCCACAGAAAACAATGGCTGCAATCCCGTACACGCTCTGGCACTCACTCAATATCCAGCACATTCATTTATGCTAAATTTACTCCTGTTTTCAATATTTCCAGCGTGCCCTAACCCTCCTGACCTACAATCTGCTGTAAATCCCTTTTACTACTCCCTGACATGTGGCTTTATAAATCAGGAGGGGCTCTGAGGTGATCCTGGAGCCCAGCCCGGGGTTGGGGCTGCAATTAAAGGTCAGGATTCATGGTGGGCACACTTTGCACGTGGCTCAACCTCTGACCTTGACAGCAAAAGCAAACCCAGGCTCCTGCTCCCTTTATCACTTTAAAATGCATCAATTTTATCACTTTATTTCTCAGCTGAGTTACTCATTCCACACCTTGGAGAGATCTGCCACCAGCACTGCTCTGAAATCCAGAGGTGCAGAGATCCAGCTGCTCCCCAAAACCTTTCCCAGAGCAGGGAGAAGCCCCAAACATTTTCCTGCCACATTTTGGAAAGCTCAGATATTTTGCTGTAACTGGAGCAGAGCTGTGGCCCTGTGGCCCTCAGTGACAGTTTTGTATGGAAATGCTCGGCCAAATATCCTGGGGATTTGGGGTGAAATGGGAGAATTCAGTGCTGGGATCAGTGGAAAGGTCCCTGTCAGCCGCCCTGGAGTTTATCCTGGTGACATTTTTGGGTGTCATCCTGGGTTTCTTCCTTCTTCTTCTTCATGGGTTTGGGTGGCATTTTGTAATTGGGCATAAAATCCACATTGAGGGCTTTTGGGATCAGTTATTGGGTTAAAAGGGAAAATAATCCAGGTGTCAGTTCCAGTGAAAGTATCAGAACAGGTGAGACCAAAGATGTTCCATCACCTGCAGAACAGAAATTAAAAGGGAAAAAAAAGAATTATTGCAAATATTCATTGTGATGTGTTGATATGGCCCCTGTAAATATTAGGAATAGGAAATATTAAATATTTAATAATAATAATAATAGGAATAATAATAATAGGAATGATAATGAGAATGAGAATGAGGAGAAGGAGAAGAAATAATAATAGGAAATATATTGTTAATTAAAGCATTTTGAAGAAAAAAATTTATTTGAATTTCCATTCTAGGAGGTTTTCCCAGTTCTGATGAACTGTCCAGCACTTTGGGAACATCAGTGCTCTGGGACGGGGATGCAGAGGCACAATCCCAGTGTCCAGTGGCTCCAGACCATTCCCAAAATTGCTGAAATGTATGAAAAAAATTACTTAACACAGTCAAAATCAACAGGGAGTGAAGGGATGGCAACTGGGAGAGAAGAAAACTTTTGATTTGCAGCCTTTGACCCTAAAATTATCCTTATAATAAAATTATGTATTATATATATTATAGATATAATTATATATTATATATTTTTATTCTAAAATGGTTCTTATTCACTCTCCACAGGCAAGGAGGGTGAAATTTCACCTTTTCCCTGAAGAAATCCAAGGGCAATGTCCTCTGGAAGTTGGTTTGAATGGTGGGATCAGCTCCCGTGGGGATTTCTGGGGTTTGTGGAGGCACCTGGAGCAGGGAATGGAGCAGGGTGGCAGTTCCAAGAAAAGAGCCTGGAAACAAAGAGGGGAAGCAGAAATGCAGAGCCCTGACAGTGCCTTGGACTGGGGCTGGGAAGTCATCCATAACCCCGGCCTTCCCAGGAGCCATTGTTTGAGTCCTGGCAGGGTTTGTGCTGTGCTTTCCATGGAAAAATCCCCAAATTCGTCAAATTATTAATATTACAAAATATTTATTATTGTTGTTATTGTTATTGTTAATGTTATTATTGTGTAATTACTGATGTTTTATTTTATTTTATTTTATTTTATTTTATTTTATTTTATTTTATTTTATTTTATTTTTATTATTTCCTAATATTATTACTAGGAAATATTTAATATTTCATTAGCCCCAGTCCAGTGCCTTGGAGTGGGGCTAATAAAATATTCAACATTCATTGGACTATTATAATATTAAATACTATAATATTTAATTATATTATAATATTAACTGCTAAAATATTATATATTATATATTATATATTATATATTATATATTATATATTATATATTATATATTATATATTATATATTATATATTATATATTATATATTATATATTATATATTATATATTATATATTATATATTATATATTATATATTATATATTATTAAATATTCCTTGGACTATTTAGCCCCAGTCCAGTGCCTTGGACTGGGGCTGGGAAGTCATCCATAACCCATCCATTTCATTTTTATTCTATTCTATTCTATTCTATTCTATTCTATTCTATTCTATTCTATTCTATTCTATTCTATTCTATTCTATTCTATTTTTATTATTTCCCAACATTATTATTAGGAAATATTCAATATTTCCCATTCCTAATGGGTGCTGGGATTCAATTATTCCTCATTAATTCCTGCAGTGCCAAGGGGACAAAGATCCCACAGCTGGCAGCTCATGGTCCTCAAGCTCTCCATAAAAATCTGCATTCCTGCAGGGAATTTGGGAAGGTTTTTATTCCCCAAAGCCCAGGTTCATATCGAGACAAATCCCCGAAAGTGGAAATGCAGGCAGCTCCTGGGGAAGGCATTTCTCAGGAATGCTGCCAACCTGTATCTACCGGCCCTGGCTGAGCAGGGGAATCCTTGACAGGCACTGGGAGGGTGTTTTAATTAACATTTCAAGAAAAGCAGAGGGAAGAATGATTCTTCATCTTCTCAGAGGTCAGGAGGTGCTCAGACATCAGAGAATTGGATAGAGGGCAAGAGCCTGAAGAGACAGAGAGCTGTCAAAGCTCTTGGGCAGCACAGCCCCTCAGAGCAGTTATTTTCTTTTTCTTTCTGTTCTCAGGTGAAATGGAGCCATCAGAGAATGAATTTCCTGCTCAGACACGCTCCAGAGAAAAGGCAGGGCTGGAGGGAATTGCTGCTCTTCAGAGGGTCCCTGCTGCCCTGGGCCAAAGGGATTAAAATAAAGAGTTGTGTCATTATTTCATAACTCGTAATGGCATTAAATCCCCCACAAATGGATGTGATCCCTTTTTATGGAGACACCGAAAAGTGGGAAAGGCTGACCAGATTATTCTGTGCCAGGCACAGTGCAGGGCACCTCCCATCTGCTGGCACAGAAGAGATAAAAGATGAAATGTGCAACAGGAAAAGCTTTGCAGCTCCAGTTCTTGTCCTTCCCCATCAGCCATGCTGGGCTCACTCAGGGCTCCCCACTGCACCTCAAAACTGCTCAACCCAGCTTTTGTTGGAGCTGGGACCCCCACATCCAGCTGGGTTTGTGTGGAGGAGCTGCTTTTACCACTGGGAATCTCATTTATCTGACTGAACTGACCTCAAAGCCTGCACATCAAGAAATGGCCACTTTTTACTGTGCACAAAAAATGACTCACACCAAAATCTGAGCATGGCTGCAAACACAACATCCCCCAAAAGTGCTCCTATGAATGGGGTGTGCCAAAACAAACAGCAGCAAAAAAATGTGAAAAATAAAAAGTCTATTTATATAAAAAAAATAAAACCTCCTTTCATGCTGTTTCAGTGATAAAAAAAGGCATCATGAAGCTTTCTCAAATTTTAAAATCATTTTAGTCAAGCTTACATTGGATGTAAGGTGGGAATAATAATGAGGCAATGCTATTAAGTGGGAATGTGGTTGTGGGAGATGCTGGGAGCTGAATGATGAGCCCACTGGAAGGCAAAATTGAACCCAGCTCCCAAACTCTCACAGAGAAACCTGCACACCTACAGGAAGGAATTTTTAGGAAGCCGAAGATGTGACAAGAGACTTTCGACAGCTCAAATGCTCTTTCAAGTGCTGAAAATAGAAAATTTCCCCCATCTCTTTCCCCATCCGAGGCAGGGTGGGGAGGGTTCTCAGCTCAAATGTGAAGTTTGCTGCTGCCTGTGGCTGGAGGTGACACAAAGGTTGCAGGACAGGAATAGAGTGGGATTAGCTGAGCTCTAATCCCACCGGTGCCGTGGTGGCTTCACCTACGGAGAGCCTCGCTCTGCTCCAGGGAAACGTTTTAAACCTGGCTCCCAAGCCTCACTGATCCCCTTCTATCTCCTTTTCTACCTCACACCAGCATCAGGAACTCTTTTAGTTGTTCCATTTAGGCTGCCCAAAACAGGGCTGAGGAGTGTGACAGTGGTCACAGGGGTTCTAGGATGAGGGAAGAGACGTAGATCTGACTTTATGTTTCAGAATTCTTGATTTATTATTTTATTATATATTTATTACATTATAACTATACTAAAAGAATAGAAGGAAAAGCTTCATCTCAGAAGGCTGGCTAAGCTAAGAACAGAAAAGAAAGAATGATAACAAAGGCAGAGCTGGCTCGGACAGAGAGAAAGAGCAGCTCTGCCATGACTGGTCACTAAATCTAAACATCCACACGAGACCAATCACAGATCCACCTGTTGCATTCTACAGCAGCAGATAACCATTGTTTATATTTTGTTCTTAGAGCTTCTCAGCTTCTCAAGAAGAAAAAATCTTAAGATTTTCATAAAAAATGTCTGCGATGGAGGAGGGATCCAGGAGGGGAGCGAGCCCCAGGCTGAGCGTGGAGCTCGTGCTCGGATCCTGCTGAATCCCAGCGCTTGGATGGGGACAAGTGGTGCTGGAAACATCCCAAAATGCCAGCAGAACAGCAGTGTTGGCCCATCAGAATATAAATGATTCCCACCTCTGCATTGCCTCGTGGGTTTGTAGTTAATAAATTCAGGTTTCACAGAGCCCAGGGAGGGAGAGGATCTGCGGAAGCACCAAATATTCCAGTAAAATTGCAGAAGGGAAGCAGTGCCATTCCCACGGAAAAACAACCGGGAGCTGCGAGCTGCCTGCCTGGTGGGTGGCCAGGGCAGCACTGATGCCATGACCCACAGGCTCCTGGAAAACCAGAATCCTCAGGATTTAACTGCAGGATTTAACTGCACGGCTCTCCAGAGCACGAAACAATCGGGCAGGGTGGAGGCGGCCCCAGAGCAGCATAAATCTTTCTTCCCTCTGCTCGAATCTCACGCTGATAGCAGAGTTTTCTTATCAGCCTCTGATGGCAAGGAACGAGGATCTAGATAAAGTTGTTTATTCCAGTCAGGTATTGGCATGATGTGAGAAAACACACTGGGAGACCAGATGTTCCCGAGCTGGCCACCGCAGGCGTTTGCTCGCGAGCAGGAAAAACGATTTTTCCTCCTTTTCCCTGGCCTTGCTTGGCCTGTTGTTATTTCCTACGAGCACCTCGGTGTTTTCCTCCATCAGCTGGAGCTGAGCCCGGGGCCTCCCCTCCTGCTGCATCTGTTTTCAAAGCAGTTTTTGAGAGCTCTCCACACAAAAGTGAAAAATCCTCCTTGGGATGCAGGGAAATGCTAGGCTGGGGATGATGAAGGGAATTTAGGAATGTTCTTGGTGATCCCTTTGGATAACCTTACAGAGGAAGGTGTTGAGGTAAATTTATCTCCTGAACATCAGGGAATCACCTGGATTTTGCAAATCCCTGGACACCAGAGCAGTGGGAATGGACAATGAAATTTCTTTAGGTTTGAGAGGAGTTGGCAGCACGGGGTGGGAATTTTTTGGTCTCTCCCCAAATTCATCTTTTCCTTGGGAGATTCACTGGCAAAACAGGACAGATTTTATGGGTGACTTTGTTCTTTCAGGGTTTGTTTGAGGAGGTTGGTTTTCTCCCAGTTCATAAGATTTCAAGAGCAAAAACCCAATGTGAAGTGTTCTTTGATTTTGATTAAATGTTGACTCTATTAATTAAAAAAAGAACAAGCAGAGCTGCACGGCCTCATCTGTCTGCAAAGCGTTTGTAGTCTCCAAACATAACAGGAGATAATCAAATGTCTACATAATCATCTCTTTTAACCCTTGGAAGAGGAATTTTTTCCAGCCTGGAAAAAATTTTCCAACCTGGAATTTTTTCCCTGTACCTGAAGCAATCAGCAATGGCAGGACTCGGCAGAGAGGAACAAAAATAAAAGCTGTCGGAAAGCCCTTCATTACCCAATCTGAAATGAAAGCGTTCAATCTTAATCCTGTCACCAGGGCTCCCTAATTAAGGGAACGAGCAGATTTATGAGGTTTCTATTTTTACCGCGCTCGGTGCCGCGGAAGTGACGCCAGGGCTGGCCGGAGCCAACGGGAATTGTGTTCAGATTATCCCAGGAGAACTCCCCTGTTCTGCAGCTCCCACAGCACCTCCCCAGCTTCCAGCAGCAAACCTCGGGCAGGGCTCCAAGGGATTCACACGAGCTCGAGCTGCAGCTTTGTTTTCCTTTTGTGTTTCACCTTTCCGCGTCTTTTCATGAAATCGCGATCTTCTGCAGGCCCTGGGCAAGGCACTGGGGAGAAACTTCTTCCTGGTCAGGCTGGAACAAGTTTTAGAGGTTCCTATGGAGTCATCAGACATGGAACAAGTTTTAGAGGTTCCTATGAAGTCATCAGACATCGCTCACGTTTGCAGTGGTGACAGAAATTGGACAAACGGGATCAGGAAGGAGAGGATGGGAGCGCCGTGCCACCTGTAAATGGATGAAAAGTGAATTTAGACGACAACAGGCAGGGAATTTGGAGGAGAGCTGTCCCTTCTTGCCCTTTGGCAATGCTGGCACCACTTCTGTGTCTACCCCAGCATTTTTTGGAGAAAAATACAGTGGTGACAGAAATTGGACAAACAGGATCAGGAAGAAAAGGATGGGAGCGCTGTGCCACCTGTAAATGGATGAAAAGTGAATTTAGATGACAACAGGCAGGGAATTTGGAGGAGAGCTGTCCCTTCTTGCCTTTTGGCAATGCTGGCACCACTTCTGTGTCTACCCCAGCATTTTTTGGAGAAACTTCCTCACAAACAACTTGTTGGGACAATGAGGGACCTTCCATGAAACAGCCTCAGCCCCTTCCTTCCCCCTCTGTTTGGAGTTGTCTTCAGTGATGCTGCTGGGGGAAAAGAGGAGATGGGAAAAGTCCAAATTTCAAATTCAATTCCTCCAGCAAGTGACAATCTTCGATTCAAAAGGCAAAGAATCACCCCGAAAATCACCCCAAAAATCACTCCAAAAATCACCCCAAAAATCATACAAATCCAAACCCAATGAAGGAAACCATCAATCCAGTTTGCAGAAGACAAAAATCCAAGCTCTGAATGCTTTCAGGATTTTGTTCTTACCGTGTATTGATGGAAAGCTTTTAGCTTTACCCCTATATTTAGCTTTGCAATAAATGTTCTGCATCCCCACGCTGCCATCACTGCTCATTTAAAAGCTTAAATAGCTGAATTTATGACAGGTTTTCTTTCTGATGCCACTGTTTTCATGCTCATGAATTATAGATCCAGCTCTAGAGAGAGTGCTGGTGTCACAGTAAAACTGATCACTCATCTTTATGGAGAGGAAAAATAAAATAGGAAGAGGCTCTGTGACAATGGATAAATTTATTGGTGAGGGGGGAAAAGAGTCTTTTGTGGAATCTGTCAGGTTTTGCCTTTTTCATTATGAGGGGAGGAGCAGGAATTTGATTTCTGCCAGCAGAAAGGAGCAGGATAAATGAATCCCTGTCCCAGGCCAGATCCCCAATTCCCTTTTCCAGCAATGACCCCTCACTTCACTTTAATTTATCAGGACCTCTCCCAAACCAAGCATTTCTTTGTGGATTCTGACCTGGCCGCTCTCCACAGCCAGAATTCCACATTTTCCTGCTGCTGAGCAGCATTTCCCGGCTGTGGCTCCTCTCCTCCTTCCAGGGGACTCTGCTAGCAAGGAATTCCTCTCCTGGAATTCCTTCCCTCCTCCCATCAGCTGTACTGGGAGAAGTGGGCAGATTTTTGCAGATTTTTGCACGTTGAGTCTCACACCATGTTGAGGAAGAATAAAATATTGAAGTTATTTTTTGCTGCAAAGTTTGGAGAAGAAAAACGCTGTCAGCTGTCTAGAGGTTGTCTTGTGCCTCGTTCTCTGCACTTCCACAAGATGGGTTTTTTTCTCTTCAAAATGAAATTTGTGAATGGCACGGGGGGTTTGCTGTGCTGAATGTGTTTGTGCTTCCTCATTTTCTCCTTTAACACAAGGAATTTTGCCAAATTCTCCTTTTTGCCTTCTCCATCTCTTCCAAATCCCCCATCCCACATTCACTGACAGCCTTTCATGTCCCCACTCTGGCAATTCCTCCTTCATTCCAGGAGGGAGGAATGCACAGGCCAGATAGTCCAGCATAGCTTTGCAAAGACTTTAAGCTGCTTTTCCTCTCGTCAAACCAGCCCAAAATAAATGTATTCCACACCTATAGCCTGAAAAATTTTTACAAGGCAAGACTCTCATGGAGAAATATAAATCTCAGTGGGGAGAAGAATGCAAGGCAATAAAGTTGTGTATACAGCTGAGGGCAGAGGGATGAAGGGATGAGCTATTTTCTAGTTGTTTCCTCACCCAAAAACCATCCTCTTCATCAAAGCCTGAGCAACTTCCAGGAACAGAGTTTATCCCAGTGCTCCTGATAGAAGAAGTTTTGCCAGCCTGACCTTCTCCCTAAATCCACTCAGCATGGCCTGGAAAGTTTTGATTTTTTTTTTTTTTTTCTTGCTGTTTCATTCTGTTCTGTCACTTTTAGGGCAAGAGAATTGTCCCCACTGAACAATCGAAAAATTGCAATGAGGAGAGGGAATGAAAGCAGCTGGAGAATTAAAATATTAAAAAAATTAGGGCCACTTAAGGCTCAGAAAACAAAGCTTGGGCATTTCTCAAGTGCATCAATGAAAGCAGAAAGAAAGCAGATTTCTGATATTTTAAAGGTAAAAATTAACAAAATATTGTAGATTAATTAAAAACTTTTAGGCTGTTTTTGCAAATTATCAAAAGAATGGCAAAAGGGAAGAGAGACGGTGTTCCAAATTTCTTGTGAGAAGCAAAACCTTGGTTATTTGCTGCCTTTAGAGCTGGACCTCTGAATAATATCAATAATTTATTGTTGATATGTGCACCGTCAGATATGCCTGTGGCTGACTAAGGTGAGGGAGTGCAAACCAGACAGAGCGGAGATATTCAGGATTATTTTCAGCAAAGAAAATTGAAACACAGCTCCCACTCTGACAGGCACTTGCACGGGTTTGGAGATGACTGTGTTGAAATCTGTCCCCTCTTAAGGAAGCAATAAAATTCCACTGCTGATGATTAGCACATCATTAACATGCCCTGGCTCTCAGCAGACTCTGCTCAGCACTCTTGGTGCACACCTCGTTCCCTCCCGCCTCCCGAAATTCCAGTTTCCATCAGAGCAGGTGATTTCCCTCCTGTCAGATGGGAGTTGTGTTTAACTGACTCAGCTCTCTGCCTTTGGTGGGAGGGTGTGGCTGAAATTTTGTTGGATAATCTATTGGGGAAGATGAAACAGGAAAGCCTTATGAATATGATTGTCACTCATTTCAATCTCACAGTTTCCATATTCTCAAAATCTTTTGAGAATAAAGATTTGGAGAATATGGAAGCTATAAGCGAGATTGAAATGAAAGCAAGCTTTGAGATCCCTCAGTTTCTGAACAACTGGAAAACAATGGTGTGGCTGCTGAAGGTGATCCCCTTTTGATGGAACAACACCCTCTGCTTGCAGACAGGCCCAAGGCTCAGAGCAGACCCTACAGCTTGGCAGGAGGGGCCCAAAGAGGAGTTTTTAGGGTTTAAAATGTAACACAGGATGGCAATGTAATGATTCTTATAGGCTGTGTGTAAATGCTGTAGGATTTGTATCTTGTACTAGATTAGTTAGTGAGAATTAGAATATTCAGCACAGAAGATTTATTGTGTTGGAATGGAAACCTCACTCTCTTACCCTTTTAGTCTCTCTCTCTCTCTCTCTCTGGCCTTGGGCACCTCCAGGGATCCAGGGGCAGCCACAGCTGCTCTGAGAATTCCATCCCATCCCCTCCTCACCCTTACAGGGCAGAATTCTTCCCCAAAATCCCATCTAACTCTGCCCTCTGTCAGTTTGAATCCATTCCCTGTGTCCTGTCCCTCCATCCCTTGTAAAGTCTCTCTCCACTTTTCCTGTGGCTCCTTCAGGCCCTGCAAGGCCTCACTGAGGTCACCCCAAAGCTTCTCCTCTCCAGAATGATCAATCCCATCTCTCCCAGCCTTCCTCCATCTCTGATCATCCTGGTGCCTCCTCTGGGCCTGTTCCAGCACCTCCACACGCCTCCCATGCTGGGACAGAATGCAGAGCCCCAGGTGGGGTCCCAGAACGAGCTCCAACCCATTCTTGTGGCCGTGCTCATCAAATGCCTGGGATTAACTCCCCAAAGGCAGCACCAGCCTGTCCCTCTGTCCCTCTGTCTCCCTGCTGACTCCTTGGCCCTGGAGATTTCCTCTGGCACGTGTGGTATGCTTTGTTCTGAGGAGCACCTCTAATCCCAGCTTTGCTGCCTCACTCCTGGGGCGGCTCTGAAAGGCCCCACTGGTGTGGAAGAGAATGAAGGCACAGCTTGGCACACAGACCCAAGGAAGGCTCCTGCTGCAGGAATGTGCTGGCACAGGGCCACCAGACACAGCCTGAATTCACAAGAATGGGCAGAAATGGCCAATGGTTGTCCCCTGGAAGAGCCCAGGAATGCCACCAGGAGATGCCTGTTACATATTGAGGTGTTTCATGTGTGAATCTGCACAAATCTTTGCTCTGGGCAGACAATTGGTATGAAACAGGGTTTTGCTGTTCCTTTTTATTCCCCATCCCTGCCAAAGCCTCTCAAGCCCCACATTTTGGCTGATATTTATCCATGCCTGCATTGGGATTGTGTGGCATCATCTCTGTTCTTTTTTTCCCCCACTTTTGATATATCCCATCAAACAGAGGTGAAATCCCCAGTTAATTCTGTGATCCCCAATAGTGACACTCCCAAAAATATATAATTATAAATATTGTATTTGCAGGGTGCCATGTGGCAGGAAGGAATGATGAATCTGACTCCATGTTCTCAGAATTATTTATTTATTTATTTACTTCTTTATTTATTTCTTTGCTTATTTGATTGTTTATTCATTTATTTGTTATTTCTTTTATATTTATTTACTTATTATTTCATTATACTAAATTATATTAAAGAATACTATACTAAACTATGCTAAAGAATACAGAAAGGATACTTAAGAAGGCTAAAAAGATAATAATGAAAACTCCTGACTCTCTCCAGAGTCCTGACACAGCTTGGCCCTGATTGGTCAATAAGTCAAAACAATTTACATAAAACCAATGGAACAATCACCTGTGGGTAAACAATCTGCAACCACATTCCAAAGCAGCACAACACAGGAGAAGCAAATGAGATAAGAATTGTTTTCCTTTTTCTCTGAGGCTTCTCAGCTTCCCAGGAGAAGAATCCTGGGCAAAGGGATTTTTCCAGAAAATAGAATTGTGACAAAACCCCACTAAAATTATCTATTTTCAAGTTTATGGGCATAACAAAGGCAGAGTTAATGCTGGGTCCAGCCTGATAGAAAATGCCACAAGTCAGAAAATAAAACTCAGTGTCTCTGCCCTCTGCATTGCACATCCTAGAGAGTCCAACTTCCAGCAGATTTTCCTTCATTTTTTCCAGAACCCGCTGGATACTTTTTAAATTTGTTTTCTTAAAATATTCAAAATAATAAATCCCTCTTCAGATGCAGGAAGGATAAAGCTTCAGCAGAGCAGAGCTGAGACCGTTTATTCTCAATATCCCAGTCCAGGGCCCGGCTCTTTTTTTGGGATCCGCAAATTTGCTGCTGCTTTGTGTTCTCTCTGTGGGAACTCACGGGCTCCGAGTCAATGGAGCTGCAGTGGAACTTTACGAGCTCCTGGGGAGCCTGAAATGCTTTTGTGTCTGGGATCAAACCCCTCTCCTCTGTCAGCAAACGCTGAAATTGCTGGAGACAATTCCAGCAGAATTGGAATTGTCAGTTGGGATTGAATTCCACACAGAGCAGGGGATGGAATCCCACCTGCAGGCAGAGCTTTTCTGGACATTTGGAAACTGGAATATGTGGAATTTAGAGAAGGTTGATGTTGGAGTCTTGGATGCCTTAAATTTTTTGGGTTGTGGTCATCCCTAAATTAAATTTGGTGACCCAGACCAAGGCTCACCCACCCAGAGCCCTTTTCCAGAGGGATCCCATCCCAGGGAGTGCTGGACAGATCCAGGTGCTCCTTGTGGTCCATCCACTGCCCCCAGGAATTTTTGGGTCAGGTGCCTGCCAGAACCACTGCCATTATTGATTTATTTTCAAAAAATTGATTTTTTAAAATTAATTTTCATTTTAATCGATTCATTTGAATTAAATTTCTTATTTTAAATAAATGCAGAGTTGTTTATCCACAACCAGTGAAGAGGAGCACCAGGAGGATTTAGAAGGTAAATTTGGCTGTTCAGGAGGTGTTTTAATTGTTTTTTTTAATTTAAAAATTTAATTTAATTTAATTTAGTGTTTTAATTGCTGGGCTTTAATTCCCTCTTCAGCTCCTTCAAGGGGTGGCAGAGAAACAGAGCTGGACCCTCTGTTCTAAAGGAGAACAGGTTGGAGCAAGGGAAATTCCAGTTAGATCCAGGAAAAATTCACCATGAGGATGTGAAACTTCATTGGTAAAGATATTAAAATTCAATCAGCTGAGGCTCTGAGCATCGTGGGCTGGCTTTGAAGCCCCCTCTGCTTTTTGCTCCTTTGGAACCAAAATTGTGCTTTCACCTGATGGATCCACACCACGAGCTGGGAATTTACGGAGCCAAAACCTTCCTGTATCCACAATTCTTTCTCCAGAGGAGCCTTCCCAAGTGCCATGACAGCTTCAAAAAATTGCATTTTATTCAGAATCAGTCTCTGCAGCCTGAAGGAATGCACTGCCCACATTATTACTGATCTCTCCTATAATTTCAGTCCCTGCTGGCCCCATTTAATTGAACAATTCTGGGGTCACCAGAACTGTCAGCAATACTTCCCTGGAATTGTTCCCTGTACATTTTATTCATGGAGCAGGGTCCCATCCCCGTCCTTCCTCACCCCTGGGTTAAGCAGATGACATTTATTAAATGTAATTTAATAATTTCCACATTTGTTTCATTCTCATTGTTGTACCTGCAGGTGCACAAAGAGTCGTCAAAACACTTTTTTTTTTTTTAATTTAATCAATGAAAACAGAGAACCAAGGTCACGTTCCCTCATGTGACTACAAATTCATTCATTGTTTTGGAGGGCATGGAAAGATGTGACAGGAAAAACATTTTTAATCAGCAGTGCCCGTAAAAAAGTTCCATAGGGGCTGATCTTATCTATTCTCTGTTATCCTAAATAACCAAACAAATAATTTCTGTCTGAGTTTCAGCAGCAGCTCTGTCACATTTCACCAAACTGCTGAGGGATTCTGAAGCACTGGAGATGTCTCTGTCAAAATATTTGGTTTAGAGTTGTATAGAAAAGTGGGAATCGATGAGGGTGAGGCTCTGTGTGGGTTTGGCAGCCAAAGTGGGGCAGGAAAACTTTGGGAAAAGTGCAAACCCTGCTCGAGCCAGGTCCTGAGGCATCCTTTGGTTCAAACCAAAGAATGAGCCAACAGGGCAATTGAAAATTCAATTTTAAATGGAAATGGGGCTGCTGGAGGGATCCATGAGCAAGGGCAGAACTCCCCAAGCTCAGGGCAGGGATGGTGCCAGGGATGCCTTGAGAAGGCTGAGCTGGAGCAGAGGCTGGGCAGAGTTACAGAATAAAGCAGGGATTTATTCAAAGCATCTCCTCCATGGATCCACCTTGGGCAGCACAAGAGCCCAGCCAGGGCTGCACCCAAGATGAACCAAAATGGCCCCAAATGGAACCCAAAATGTTCATAAAATGAACCCAAGATGAACCAAAATGGTCCCAAAATGCACAGCCGGGCACGGGGTCTCTCCCTGGGATCAGTTCTGCTCCATTTGCACCTTGCAGTTCATTGTCCCATTCCAGCTTTAGCCCATCCAGTCCCATCCTGCTTGTTTTTCTCTCTCCAGCCCACGGTGTTTGTGCTCCTGGGCTGAGATTTGGATCATTTGTCCTTGGTGCCCAGCTGGAGCAGGAATTGTTTTGTCTCCCTGCTCTGTGCACAGAGCTCAGCATCCCCTGGTGTGAGCCCAGCCCCACACACTAAAGCAGCACAGAACCTGAAACATAGAAAAGCATTAAAAAATATAATGTAAATATAAAAATAAAAAACCTGAGCCATCACCAGGAGGACCAGATCCCCTTCCATGGTGACTTCCAGCAGGTGCCTGACCCATCTGAAGGGATGACATTCCTCAGGTTTTGGTCTAAAATCCCCAAAAAAAACCCATTTAAACTTCATCCCAACCTCACACCCTGTCTGCAGCTTTTCCAGAGTCCCTGTGTGAGAGGAGCTTCTGCTCCACAGCTGAAGAGCAGAGAGGGAAGGGCTGGAGCTCCACAAGCTCCCAGCAGGCTCCCGAGGCACCACCAGGGACGGCTCTCAGAGGGACAGCCAGCTTTCTTCTCCTCCTTCCTCTGCTTCAATTCTCCTTCTGCGTGCTGGATGCTGAGCCCTCAGCAGTCACATCTTTCAGATGCTTCCATGGGCCTTGAACATTTATTTTTAAGCCAAATTCAAGTGGCTGCTCCGTGCCTTGCCCCAGCTCACCCAGGGTGTCTGTGGCAGAGCCAGCAGCTGAGCCCAGACCTTCAAAACCCCAGGCCAGGCTTAACCACAAGGCCATTCTTCCTCTCACAAAGATGATCCCCATCCCATAGGAAAAATATTCTAAAAAAAAAAAAAATCCTATAAAAATACTTAAACCTGAACAAATATGTAATAATTGCTATTCAGGATCCATGCAGGGGCTAATGAAAGCCATACTCCAGAACCTTAATTTAAAACAAGCCCAATATTATTTTTAGGGTTTTGGATGGGGATTTATTGCTTCTATCAGCAGCATGTTTGGCACCCAGTGCCACACAAAACTCTGCTGTTTCATCAAAGCCCTGGCAAAAAAAACCCAAAACTCTGATTTCTGGACAGCTGCTTCATTTCCTTGATTAAAAATCCCTGCTGGTGTTGCTGCTGTCCCCTTGGAAAACAGGGGGGCTGTGACACCCAGAGTGGAAGGCCTGTCCTTGCTGCTCTGAGCTCCCAGGCACAGTTTGGGATTAAAAAGCTTTAATTCCGGAGATAGGAGTTATGTAATGAAGCAGAATTTCAGTCCCCAGGGCTGCAGGGGCCTGACCTTCCAGTGCTGCACCCAGAGGCCCAACCTGAGCGAACTCCTCCCTTTCCTCAGGGAGGATTTCACTTTGGGTTTGTGAGGTGTGTGAGGATTTCACTTTGCCTCTTGGTTTGTGAGGTGTGTGAGGATTTTTGTTTCTCTCTGTCTTTGTGAGGTGTGTGAGGATTTCCCTTTCTCTCTGTCTTTGTGAGGTGTGTGAGGATTTCCCTTTCCCTCTGGCCTTGTGAGGTGTGTGAGGATTTCCCTTTCTCTCTGGGCCTGTGAGGTGTGTGAGGATTTCCCTTTCCCTCTGGCCTTGTGAGGTGTGTGAGGATTTCCCTTTCTCTCTGGCTTTGTGAGGTGTGTGAGGATTTCCCTTTCTCTCTGGGTCTGTGAGGTGTGTGAGGGTTTCCCTTTCTCTCTTGGTTTTTGAGGTGTGTGAGGATTTTCCTTTCTCTCTGCCTTTGTGAGGTGTATGAGGATTTCACTTTCTCTCTGGCTTTGTGACATGTGCAGGAGCTGAGTCAGCCCGGGGGTGTTGTTTTCACACGTGAGACAGTAAATGGTGTTCTCTCCAGAGGAACTGAAAATAAAGGCACGTGGCAACACTGCTCATCTGATTTATTTTATTTTTCTTTTTTCACCCCCTCTTTTTTTATATTGTTTCTGCTTCTCTAATTCCAGGATCCAGGAGAGGAACTAACCACAATAATACCGGGGTATTTTTTACAAGGTTTTAACTTAATTTTGGTCGGGGACAAGAAACTCAAGTGTTTCTGGTAAACAAGAACAATGCAGGCTCTGTGAACTGAACTCAAAGTTCTGAAGAGCTGCAAAGCATCTTTTTGTCCTTGCATCCTCAAACCTCCTTCTTTACAGAAAAGGGTTAAAAGCAGCAAAAGAAAACAATGAAGGCATCAAAATAGCTCAGGCCAAGGGCAAAGCCACATTTTTCTGGTGTTTTTACCCCATGTCTCAGCACCTGCCAGCCCAGTGTCTCCTTTCTCATTACCCCAGCAATAACAAACCCTCAATCTCTGCCCTGGCCCCAAGCCTTGCAGCAGATGTGGTGGGAGGCTTTGTGAAAATAAACAGTGAATAAACAGCCATGGCAAAGGCCAGGCTGGGCAGGGGGGAGCAGAACCTGGCTTTGTCCTGCCCTGAAAATGGCAATTCCTCTGGAGCTTTGATTCTCTGTATTTCACACTGGGAGTGCAAGCCACCTGAACTTCCCCTGTCTCCCCTCTTAGAGAGCTCTTCAGCCTCTTGCAGACTGGAGAATCCAGACTGGGAGAGAAATTCTGAATAGAAATTAAGAATTCGAGAGCTTTTGGGACAAAAAACAAACAAACAAACAAACCCAAACAAACAAAAAAAAGACAAAAAAAAAACCAAACAAAAAAACCCCTACAAAACTCTTTTGCTGCTGGATTAATGCAATGTATAAATGTGTCCAGCTTTTTTGGAAGCTTTTTCCTGCCTGTTCGCTGATGTTCTGTGACCCCAACAGAGCTTTGGAGGGTAAAATCCTCAGATAAAACACCTGTGACTCCAACCTGCTTGTGTTGGGGTCACTATTGATCCCTTTCAGCTCACACAGTGCTGGGCATGAGCAGAGCCTGCCAAGCCCAAAGCCCAGAGCAGCTCTTGGGCAGGGGATCAAAGTTCCACAGATGCTTTCAGGGCACTCTAAACACAAATTACCACCAGCACATCCACCTGAAATCGGGCACTCAGCGCAGTTTGTGCTTTGCCGCTGAGAATTAGTCAGAGGAAGGAGAAATAAGCCCTGGGAAAGCAGGAGCTGCTGCCTGTCTCTCCCTCTTTATCCTGTTATGATATTTGTGTCCAGCCGTGCTTCCCTCTGCACCGGGGCTGGGAGCACCCAGCATCCTATCAGTTCACTTGGATTAATGATGCTCAATCAAAATGATTCAAAAGAGGACAGAAATGTCTGCAGCAGTTAATCCCGGCCGTTGGGGCTGTCAGGACATTGGCATTTTACACTTCAGTTCAATTACAAGACAAATCTGCTAATGGGACATAATCTTCCAGAGTAAACAAGGGAGCAGGGCCCTGATATTCTGGCAATTGATTTGTGCAGGGTAAATGGTGCAGAGTAAAAGCTTCGGGAAGCCACATGAGTGAGAGCAGCCCTGAGCTTGTCTCCTCCTGCTTTCCCTTCCCTCCTTCCACAGGGAAAAAGAAATTTTAAAAAATCGTTATGTGAGATTGTTTTGAATTGTTCTGCATCCAGGAGTCAGTGCTGGGCTGGAGGGACACCCCACACCCAGCAGGGTCAGCTCACCTCCCTCCATTCCCTCTTCTCCCTCTCCCAGCTGTGGGAAGCAGGACAAGAGAGGGAACAAATCAAACAGAAAAGCCTTTGCTGCTAAAGGTGAGACTGCAGATCCCTGTCCTGCCCAGGGAGAGGCTGGAGAGGCTGGGACAGCTCAGCAGAGTTTGGCAGTGATGGAACAGGGGCTGGGATGGTGATGGGAGACCCCTGTGGGGCTGGGGGTGGTGATGAGGGACCCCTATGGGGCTGGGGATGGTGGCAAGAGTGTCCCGTGGAGCTGGGGATGTTCAGGAGAGAGGAATTCTCATGAGGGTCTCCCATGGCACTGAAGATGCTGATGAGAGACCCCAGTGGGGCTGGAGGTGCTGATGAGAGACCCCAGTGGGGCTGGGGGTGATGACAAGAGTCCTCATGGGGTAGGGGATGCTCATGAGAGTCTCCCACGGGGCTGGGGATGCTGCTGAGAGACCCCAACAAGGCTTGGGATGCTGATGAGAAGCCCCAACAGGGCTGGGGGTGCTGACAAGGGTCTCCCATGGGGCTGGGGATGTTCATGAGAGACCATTGTCAGACTGGGAATTCTCATGAGGGTCTCCCATGGGGCTGGGGATGCTGATGAGAGACCCCAATGGGACTGAGGATGGTGACAAGAGTCCTCCATGGGGTAGGGGATGCTCATGAGAGTCTCCCACAGGGCTGGGGATGCTGCTGAGAGACCCCAACAAGGCTTGGGATGCTGATAAATGTCCCCAGTGAGGTTGGGGATGCTGATGAGAAACCCCAACAGGGCTGGGAGTGCTGATAAGGGACCCTCAAGGGTGCTGATAAGGGACCCCCACAGGCCTGGGGGTGCTGATAAGGGACCCCCATCTCCTCTCCCCAGTCCTGCCCCCAGCCCAGCTCTGTCCCAGCCCCAGCAGGATCCCAGGTCCTGCCTGCTCTGCAGGGCAGCTGAGCTGAGAGCCCTGAGCCTTCCTTTGACTGCAGCAACCTTTAAAGGTTTAATTAAAGCGACTCTGAGTGATGCAATCACCTTCCCACACGGGCTGTGATTTCCCAGGGAGCTGCAGGGAGCCTGGCAGTGTCATTCCCGTCGTTGCTGCACACTCATCACACTCACTCACATCACACTCACATCAAGCACTCGTCACACTCATCGTCACAGCCCTGGCAGCCCCTTTGGAGAGCAGGAGCAGGAGGAATGAGCGTGGATCCTTTGTGCTTCCTGCCCAGGGAGGAATTATTTACAGCCCTGAAACCTGCCTGGTCACCAACACCCTCCAACAGCCACTTGGACATGGTGTTTTCATTAAGCATTTATGGCAGAGCAACTGCAATTAAAGATTCATAAATCCTCTTGCATTACAGCATAGCCAGAGCAGGGACTGACCCTGGGTCAGCTTTCCTTTCTCTGTTCTTGTTTTCTGAGGGCAATAACAAGCTGGGATCAGCTGTCAGTTGAAAGTGGACATGCTGCTTGTTCAGGGTGATTTTGGTGCTGATGGAGGAAATTTTGGGTATTTGTTGAAGGGGAAAGGGCCTGAAAATTAAAGTAAAAGCTGTGAGTTGGTTTGGGGAGACGTCCCAGGCTCGTTGTCACCCTGGCTCAGTTCTTCCAGGTGGAAATGCACTTCAGAGAGCTCACCTGAGAGAGGCTGGGGGGTGCAAGGTGCTGAACCCAAAATATGAAAATACCCAAAATACCTCCTCCCCAAAATACCCAAAATACCTCTCCCCAAAATACCCAAAATACCTCTCCCCAAAATACAGCGCCCATCCAGACACTGCTGCTGGGCTCTCTCCAAACCCTCATCTGAAGGAATTTCAGGTTTTGTTCTGTTCTGGAGGGACATTATTGTATTTGTGAGGGTTCCCAGATGAAAGAAGGAATGATGAATCTGACTCCATGTTCTCAGGAGACTAATTTGTTATTTTATGATACTCTATTATATTAAAGAATACTATACTAAACTATACTAAAGAATACAGAAAGGATACTTACAGGGTGCTAAAAAGATAATAATGAAACTCGTGACTCTCTCCAGAGTCAGCTTGGCCACAATTGGTCAATAAATCAAAATAATTCACAGGGAAACAATCACCTGTGGGTAAACAATCTCCAAACACATTCCAAAGCAGCAAAACACAGGAGAAGCAAATGAGATAAGAATTGTTTTCCTTTTTCTCTGAGGCTTCTCAGCTTCCCAGGAGAAGAAGGTATTTGGCGTGATTGGGTAAATGCAGATTTTGCAGCGCATTTGGAAGTGAAGTCGTGCATAAATTCCCTTTCTCAGGGTCCCATGGGATTGGGTTTTTTCCCAAGACTTTGCAAGCTCTTTAATGAAAACAGAATTTGCCCTTTCTGCTACAAACCAGTCCAAGCCACCCAGGCTGAGCCCAGCTCAAACTCTGCTCTTTGGGAAGGAGGAGGGAGGGATTGACCCCTTGGTCTGCTACAGTTTCACCAATTGTCACACAAAACCCTTCAAATTACACCTGCAAATTCCCATTTCCTCATCCAGGGAGTGAACAGACTTCAAACCAGCACTTCAGCGTTTCAGCATAACCATGTTTTGGCTCAGAGCAAAGTCCTGATCAATCCAGGGATGTATTTTTCCCTAATTTTTCAGCCCTGGAGTATTTTTCCCCCTCTCTGGAAGCCGTGAGCGTGCTCAGGCTGTGCACACACCCACAAATTCTCATTTTCAGAGGGTGGTTGATGATTTCCGAAGCAGTGACAGAAATGTGTGGGTCACAGATGAGCTTTGATGTGTTTGATGAATTTCAGCACAGCTGGCACAAAATTCTGCTTCTCCAAGGTTGGGGAGAGGAGGTTTTGCTGGAACAGCAGGGCAGTGGGAGCTGGGACAAGGTTTGCGATTGAGATTTCAGATAGAAATTATTTGGGACCTTGGTTTTGTGTGAAAAACCTCCTGTGAATCTCACGTTAAAATGCCCTCTCCCCATGAATATTAATTATATCCTCTGTTCAAAATGTTAAATCCTCTGTGCAAAACCCCCTCCTCCTCCTCCTCCTCCTCTCCACACTTGGATTTCCCAGCGTTTCAGGGCTGAGGGAGGTGAATTGCTCAGCCCCAGCTCTGGAACCCCCTCCCCAGATGTTTTGCCCACCAAATTTCAGCACTGAGCATTTCCCTGCTCTCTGTGCCTGGGCTGGCTCTCCCCAGGGAGCAGCAGGAACGTTTTGACTTGTGACAGATGCTTCCTTCACAAGGATATTTTCCAGGCTGACTTTTTCCCAGCCACCTCATAAAAGTAAGGTTTGTTTTGATTTTATTTTTTTTTTTTCCTCATTTGAAATTAGTTGTTTGAACTGGTGGGGGCTGCTGGAGGCGGCTGGGGCATCCTTTAAAATATGTCTTGTGATTTGAAATGAAAAATAGAATTCCAAAGTAATTAACGTGTGTTATTGGATGTACACTGATGATTACATTATAGAACTGGTTATCAAAGGATTACAGTTAAGAGGTTTAATATTCTCCAGCTGATCCTGGAGCAAATTAATCTGCTCTGACCTTTACTGTTCTTTGTTATGTCACCAGGGTATCATTTGAGCTACATCATCCCTCACCCCTCTCAGGAAAGCTGAAGAAGGAAGGAATTTCAGAAATTTGGCTTTTAGGGGAAAGATTATCAGAGCAAAGCTTTGCTGGTTCATCCTAACTGATCAGCTGAGAGAAATAGATTCGAATGGCAAACTTTGGAATCTCTGCAAAGATTGGTGCAAGAACAAAAAATATGTGGAAAAATCCATTCCCTGCACCAGGATTAGGTTCAGGACAGGATAAATCAGGAGCTGTGGGTGCCATGTTCTGTGTTAAGTGTCCTGTCCCTACAAACAGAGCAAAATCTGAGGCCAGGCCTTGGAATCCATCAGGTTTAATCCCCCAAAGTCCAGAATAAACCCCCCAATGAAGAATTTCAGCATCCCAGAGCAATCCCCCAGCCATGAGGTCATTCCCAGCAGAGTGGATTAAAGCCACGCTCCTTCAATCCCACAGATTCCAACTCCCCAGATAAGGAGAGCTGCACCACCACAGATTTCTGAGCTTTTTGTCTGACTCAGCAGAGAACAAAAGGCTGAGCCAATTAAACCACTGGCATCTGCTTCTCTCTGTGCTTCTGCTCGTGTCCATGTAAAGGAATTTTCACAGCTCTCCTCCACTGCTGTCGGAAGAGCAATTTTGTCGTGGATCAGGGTTGGAAGGATGGATTTTCCTGCTGGAAGAGTGAAAAGACACCAATCAAACACGGGGTCCAACACACCCTGACAAGGACAGGTACCCAGGGATTGTAAAATCAGGGGAACATCCAGGAAAATCTCCTGGAAACGGGGCCTGAGCCAGCTCTGAGAAATCCAAACTCTTTGTGGAGAAGCCCCAGGTGCACAAACCCCAACCAGCTCCAAGGAGGTGCAGGAGGAGGGAATTTCCTGCTCCATCCCCTCCATGGCATGTTGAATTTCCTTCTGTTCCTTCCTGGCCTCTCCACCTCCCTATTAGGAATTTTTTGGGTGGAAAAGCTGATTTTTCAAGAGGTTTTTGCACCTCCAGTTTAGGAGCAGTGCCATTCCACCCCCTCCCTGGAAAAGGAAGGTCTTTAAAGGAAAACCTTTATCCATCTAACACCATTTTCACATTCCCATCTAGATTTTCACCAGAGAAGCTCCCACTTTTCCCTGCACCAAATTCCAGTTCTCCTCTGCTTCAGTTTTCCTCCTTGCTCTGGATTTGGATTTGATTAGATAAAAGGACACAGCCTTTCCATCTCAGAACAAATTGCTCCTGAATTTCTCATTCCTGAGGAAGGTAATATTCATGTTTCCTAGGAAACTTAGAGCACTGCTCACTGCAAACATCATCTTGGCATATTTGAGGAATTAAGGCTTCTCTTCCATCATAGGGAAAAAAATAATGATATTTATCAAATCCTTTTCTCTGTAAGATCTTCCCAGAAAGGGAATTAGACCCTTGTTGTTCCCTTGGATCTGCTGAGCCCTCTATTTGAAATTATTGAAGATATTTAAATTTGTAATTAGTGCAGATATTTGGATTTGAAATTATTGCAGATATTGTAATTGGAAATGATTGCAGATATTTGAATTTGTAATTAGTGCAGATATTTCAAGTTGAAATTATTGCAGATATTTGGATTTGAAATTATTGCAGATAATGTAATTGGAAATTACTGCAGATATTTGAATTTGTAATTAGTGCAGATATTTGGATTTGGAATTATTGCAGATATTGTAATTGGAAATTATTGCAGATATTATTTGAATTTGTAACGAGTGCAGATATTTCAAGTTGACATTATTGCAGATATTTGAATTCAATAAAACCTTAATAAAACCTTCATGGAAGTCCTCAAAGGGAGGTCACACATAGAACCTCAACTCTCAGAGACGTGGATTTATAACCCAGAAATTCTGTTCATTTTCCTTTTTTTCATTTCTGTGTTTACATGGGAGTTGTCAGTCCCATTAAATCCAAGTGTTTGCATTTCCAAATAGAGAATTCCCAGCATTTATTCCAGGGACACAGGGAATGAGGTGTGCAGAACTCCAGAGGGGAAGGCTGTGCTGTGAAATCACAGGATTTGGGAGGACACCCCAATGTAGGATCCTCCAGTGGTGCAAGAATGTTGAAGAAATGAGGATTTTCTGCAGATTCTGCTCTTGATTTGTCCAAAAGGAATCAATTCCCGAGTTCCACCATGTTCCTACTCCAGGTCCCACCATGTTTCCATTACCAAGTTCCACCATTCCCAAGTTCCACCATGTTCCCATTCCCAAGAAGTTCCATCAGGTTCCCACTCCCAGGTTCCACCATGTTCCTATTCCTGAGTTCCACCATTCCCAAATTCCACCATCTTCCCATTCCCAGGTTCCACCACGTTCCTATTCCCAAGTCCCACCATGGTCCCATTCCCAAGTTTCATATTCCCAAGTTCCACCATGTTCCCATTCCCAAGAAGTTCCATCAGGTTCCCACTCCCAGGTTCCACCATGTTCCTACTCCAAAGTTCCACCATGTTTCCATTCCCAGGTTCCACCATTCCCAAGTTCCACCACGTTCCCATTCCCAAGTTCCACCATGTTCCTATTCCCAAGTTCTACCATGTTCCCATTCCCAAGAAGTTCCATCAGGTTCCCACTCCCAGGTTCCACCATGTTCCTACTCCAAAGTTCCACCACGTTCCCATTCTGAGGTTCTACCATGTTCCTATTCCTGAGTTCCACCATTCCCAAATTCCGCCATCTTCCCATTCCCAGGTTCCACCACGTTCCTATTCCCAAGTCCCACCATGGTCCCATTCCCAAGTTTCACATTCCCAAGTTCCACCATGTTCCCACTCCCAAATTCCACCACGTTCCCATTCCCAGGTTCTACCATGTTCCCATTCCCAGGTTCCACCACGTTCCTATTCCCAAGTCCCACCATGGTCCCATTCCCAAGTTTCATATTCCCAAGTTCCACCACGTTCCCATTCCCAAGTTCCACCATGTTCCCATTCCCAAGTTCCACCATTCCCAAGTTCCACCAGGTTCCCATTCCCAAGTTCCACCATGTTTCCATTCCCAAGTTCCACCATTCCCAAGTTCCACCACGTTCCCATTCCCAAGTTCCACCATGTTTCCATTCCCAAGTTCCACCATTCCCAAGTTCCACCACGTTTCCATTCCCAGGTTCCACCATTCCCAAGTTCCACCACGTTCCCATTCCCAAGTTCCACCATGTTCCCATTCCCAAGTTCCACCATGTTTCTATTCCCAAGTTCCACCATTCCCAAGTTCCACCACGTTCCCATTCCCAAGTTCCACCATGTTCCTATTCCCAAGTTCTACCATGTTCCCATTCCCAAGTTTCATATTCCAAAGTTCCACCACATTCCCATTCCCAAGTTCCACCATGTTTCCATTCCCAAGTTCCACCATTCCCAAGTTCCACCACGTTTCCATTCTCAGGTTCCACCATTCCCAAGTTCCACCATGTTCCCATTCCCAAGTTCCATCATTCCCAAGTTCCACCATGTTCCCATTCCCAGGTTCCACCATGTTCCCAAGTTCCATCATTCCCAAGTTCCACCACATTCCATTCCCAAGTTCCACCATGTTTCCATTCCCAAGTTCCACCATTCCCAAGTTCCACCATGTTCCCATTCCCAAGTTCCACCATGTTCCTATTCCCAAGTTCCACCATTCCCAAGTTCCACCATGTTCCCATTCCCAAGTTCCACGATGTTCCTATTCTCAAGTCCTACCATGTTCCCATTCCCAAGAAGTTCCAACATGTTCCTACTCCAAAGTTCCACCATGTTCCCATTCCCGAGTTCCATCACGTTCCCATTCCCAAGTCCCACCACGTCCCCACTCCTCTTTGTGGGTAAAACTCCCCAGGCTCTCCTGAGGATTCAGGGACGTTCAGGATGAGGGAGACCCTCGTGGTCTTTGCTGCCTCCCCAAATCACAAAATCCTTGGAGTTCTTCGGGTACAAAATGGGAATTTTCCACATTTTCTGCACCCTTTTCGCATTTAGCTCATCCATCCGTGGATCATTCCCCAAAACATTGCTGGAATTTCTGGAGGTGCTGATGCTTTACTCTTTGTGGGAGCAGAACCGGGGCTACACAAAAATTGTAGTTATGGGGGGAAAAAATCCCTTTATAATAATAATTACAAATAATTTTTATGTAAAAATAATTCTTTAAATTTTTTTATCCAAAAATAAGAGAAGGAAAAATTTAAATAATTTTTATCTAAAAAAATGAGAAGGAAAATTTGCTTTTTTTCTGGGAAAAAAAAAAATCTCTTTCAATAATTTTTATCAAAAAAAAAGAGAAGGGAATTTTGCTTTTTTTCTGGGAGTGTCCTGCTGCTGCTGCAAACCAAACTGGTGTTCCTGGTGTTCCCCAGTGTTCCCAGTGCCAGGCTCCAACTGGGAGCTGGGCTTTGCTCCCTTGGGCGCTGCCCACGCTCAGCACAGTTAATTAAGGACAAGAGAATCTCCTGCAGACAATGGGGGCTCTGTTCCTGCAGATCTCAGATAAATACTTTATTCCTGAAACCAGAGCTCCCAAACTGATTTGCCTTACAGGAGTAACTTTCCCTTATAATTAATTGATTGATGACTTAGTTAATTACGTGGCGGCGTGAGCGCTCAGGTGTTTTATGGGATTGGTGGGGTTGATAAGGATCTCATGGAGTGTTTGGAGCTGCTGGAATCCCTGCTCCAAGCAGGAGATGGTAATTTATTTGGAATTTCTCCCATCTTGGTCTGATCCTTCTTTTAGTCAGGAATTTTATTTTTGTAATTTTTTGGTGACAATTTAAAAAAAAAAAAAAAAGAAAATATTGGGTAAAACAGGTGAGTTTTGCAGATTTTCCAGCATTTTCTTCCTTCCCTGTGGCTCCATCAGGACAGATCCTCCTCCTCCTCCTCCTCCTCTAGGGAAATTTAAGCTCTGAAAATTCTGTGAATTAATTAATTAATTAATTGATGCTTGAAAGTTTTCATTAATAACTGAGTTCCATCTAGCTGTTTGTTTATGCTGCCTAAATAAAAACCAGTTCATTATAGCACCTAATTAATTCAAATTCTTGTGCAAAATTTCTTAGAAAAATTGCAGGTATTAAGGCATTTTCTCCTAAAAATGATTTGGGTTTATTTTGCTTCTCGCTAACATTTCCATAAGAAAAATATCATTATGATAAACATTGAGCTCATTAAAGTTTCAGTTTGGGTTTTGAATAGTTTCATTCCCTCTGAGCAACACAGGTTTTGACAATTCATTTCAGAGTAGCAACAGAACCTGCACATTTTGAAGCAAAAATTTACAAAAATTGTGGTTTGAGTTGAGCGTTTAATATTCTTAAATAAATAAAAGAATTTTGTCATGAATATCAACTACACCACTTCTAGAAATTGATTCACAGCCCCAAATTTAAATGTCTATCCTTAAAAATTATTTTAATTTTTTTTTCATTTCCATTAAAAGCAAGAATTCACTCAGCTCCCTTTCATTGGAGTCAAACTAATGGATGGGGTTTTTATCAGGGCTTCTTTTGCCCTGTGAGCTTCAATTAAACCCAACCTTTGGTTTTTAACAAGTCTGGCTCACAATTAAAACCAAAAATAAATAAATCTTACAAAATCCATTTCCCAAAGTCTGATCTCAGAGCAAAAATTTAAGGAACTACACAAAAATCTAAGAATTTTCAAGAATTTCAGTGCCAAGTTTTTCAGGGCTTCCCTCTAGGTTTCAACAGCACATTTCCCCTTCACTTTTAAATAATCTCCACCCTGGATCACAATGCAGAAGGACATGGAAAAAGGAGCTGGTGGAAGAGCAAGGAAGGTTCATTTCATGGATGAGCAGCTCTCATTTTCATCCCTAAAATGAAATACAAACTTCTGCTCTCTCTTTTCTTGCCTGCTTTAAGTGCCCTGCATTCACCCGGCCACTCAATACCTTCGGTTTCATCTTTCCAACACAAAAGTTCTTTTTTTTCACCCTCCTCTTTTCTCTTCCTTCTCCTCCCATTCAACTCCAGCAGCGTTTGGGAGAGTGGAAAAATTAATTGATTTTCCTTAATGATGTCTCAATGAGCAGATCAGGTGAACTGTGGGCAGCGGCTGCACTTTAATTTGGGAGCGTGCAATTGAAAATGAGGCACTCATTGGGTTACTGCACCTGAGCTGCAGATTGGCCCCCTGCCTGAGGTGGTTTGGGGAGAGAAAACTCATTAAAAAATACAGAGAAATTCGAATATCCATGTAGAGGTGAAGGAAAGGAGAAAGGAGAGCATCCTGATTTGTTTGGAAAAGAATCTGGGAGTTGGAACTTAAGGAAGTGCAGAAAAGTTGGGTTTAGAGATAATGAAATGTCATTTTTGCACTTGGTGGTGTTAAACCCAACCTCAGTGTTCTGGAATTGTCTCAAGAAGCAGAAGTGAAAGAGAAACATGGAGAAAAAAGCATAAATTTTAAATTACTGCAGAGTAATTAATAATCCAAAGTGCCAGGAAAGTATCAAAGTATTGAGATGAAAAGCATTTGGAAGCACATTTTTATTTAAAAAGACAATTTCAATCCAATGAGAACCTTGATTTTATTTTCACCTTAAAGCTGACAGTGTGTGTGAATATTATTCTTTGGTTTTGTTTTGTTTTGTTTCTTCTCATACTCCACATTAAAATTGAGTCATTTCACTTCCAGGATCTGCTCAGATCCTCTTAGAAAACAACAAAAACCACATTTTAGGTGTTCCTAAAATAGAAAAGTGGAACCAGTGTTTGGCCCATTGGATTTTTCCATTTGAAATCATCGATATTTTGCAATCTGGATGAAGCTGGGGATGTTTGTACTCTGAAATGTCAGCCAGCATCTCCCAATTTCACATACTTGTCATCATTTTACAGCTTCAGGTTCACATTACAAACTGGCAGTGATGCTTTTCAGGTCATCTAAATATTCTCTTTTTTTTTTCCCCCTCTCTCTTTATCCTTTTACCTAAATTCTTAAATTTCATAGGAAATCCCAAGGGAAATTGGGATTTCAGGGAAAATTTTCACCTTGGTGTTGCTGCTGGGTTTCTAAATCAGGTACAGCTCTGGAACCACAGGGCACTGAGCAGGAAAAAAGGCAAAAAAATGATCTGAAAATCATGGAATGGTTTGAGTTGGAATGTACTTAAAGCCCATCCTTAAATCCATGGGCAGGGACACCTTCACTGTCCCAGGGTGCTCCAGCCTGGCCTTGGACACTTCCAGGATTGGGGCAGCCAAAGCTTCTCGGGAAGTCTGGAATTCCAATCCCCATGGATTCACCTGAATGAAAGGACCCAGGGCTTGAGATCTGGTTTAAACTCTGGAGTGAAGAGTAGCCAATAAATTAGTTTGGGAAAGGTGGGAGAAAAACCTCCTGTGGCTCCCTTGTGATTCTGTATCCAAAGAAAAATCTCTTCTAAATCTCTTCTGATTTAGAAGTTGCCTTCTAAATCAACATTTTCTCTGCATTTTGAAAATGTATTTTATGGATGTCAGAGCAAACCCTGTGCTCTGACACAATTCCAGCGTCTCCCAATGCAGGAGAAGCTTCCACTTGGGCTCCCCTGACACTTGCACATCCCAAATGCACAAAAAAATCTGCACCAAGACCCTCAAAACATTTGAAAAGGGTTCCTGCAATGAAAGTACTTAAAGTCAAACAGCATCACAAACTCGAGCCCTACAAAGCACTAATTCCATTTATTCCTCTCCTCCTGGAGCCTTTTTGGGAAGGCTGGAGGGAGGAAAAAAGGGAAAATTCCCCACGTTCCACATGCCCACGGGAGCAGAGAGGGAGAAGCTGAGGCAGGTCACCTCTGCTGTCCTCTGGCAGAGCAAATCCATTCTCCTTTCTGTGTTTACTGCCTGAGCTAATAGAAAAGCTTTCCCTGCCCAAATCCTGCAGCTTTTGCTGCTCGGTGCTCCGAGAGTGAGAGGATTTGTCCCTGGTGTGCCCGGGATTAGCGGGAGGAGCCGCCAGCGAGGGCACCCCTGGCACTCATGGACAGCAGAGATTCCATCCATGGCCAGGGGCAGGAAAGAGAAGTTCTATGAGCTTGGTTTGATGCCTTGAGAAGGCTGAGATAGAGCAGAGTTACAGAATAAAGCAGGGATTTATTAAAATGATCTCCTCTATGGATCCATGTGGTGTTCGCAGCTGTCCCAGGATGAGGGAAGAGATGAGAATCTGACTCCCTGTTTCAGAGGGCTGATTTATTATTTTATGATTACATATTATATCAAAAGTAAATTATATATTAAAACTGTACTAAAAGAATAGAAGAAAGGATTTCATCAGAAGGCGGGAAGGGAAAGGGAAAGGGAAAGGAAAAGGAAAAGGAAAAGGAAGAGGAAAAGGAAAAGGAAAAGGAAAAGGAAAAGGAAAAGAAAGGAAAAGGAAAGGAAAGGAAAAGGAAAAGGAAAAGGAAAAGGAAAAGGAAAAGGAAAAGGAAAAGGAAAAGGAAAAGGAAAAGGAAAAGGAAAAGGAAAAGGAAAAGGAATCTTCTGACTGACCAGAGAGTCTGAGACAGCTGGGCTGTGATTGGCCATTAATTAAAAACAACCACATGAGACCAATCAGAGATGCACTGGTTGCATTCCACGGCTCTGCAGATAATCATTGTTTTCCTTTTCTTCTGAGGCTTTTCAGCTTCTCAGGAGAAAAAATCCTAACAAGAGGATTTTTCATAAAATATGTCCATGACAGATCCACCTTGGGCAGCACAAGAGCCCAGCCAGGGCTGCACCCAAGATGAACCAAAATGGTCACAAAATGAACCCAAGATGAACCAAAATGGCCCCAAAATGCACGGCCGGGCACGGGGTCTCTCCCTGGGATCAGTTCTGCTCCATTTGCACCTTGCAGTTCATTGTCCCATTCCAGCTTTAGCCCATCCAGTCCCACCCTGCTTGTTTTTCTCTCTCCAGCCCACGGGGTTTGTGCTCTGGGCTGAGATTTGGGTCATTTGTCCTTGGTGCCCAGCTGGAGCAGGAATTGTTTTGTCTCCCTGCTCTGTGCACAGAGCTCAGCATCCCCTGGTGTGAGCCCAGCCCCACTCACTGAAGCAGAACCTGAAACATAGAAAAGCTAAACCTGAGGTTTGGGAGAGCTCAGCTGTGCAGCTGGGCAGGGCTGGCCCTGGCAAGGAGGAGAATCAGGGACTTGGTGGAATTCCTGCTTTGATCAGACTGTCACAGTGGAAGGGTTCACTGCTTGCTTTGAGTTTGGCTTCTGGAGGAATTTTTGGGCTCCAGTGTCAGCTGGCATTTCAATAATGCCAATTCTTCCCCATCACCACCCTGATGCCTCAGATTTTAGCTTTTCTATTCAGGAGGGAGAGAAAGGAATTAAAACATCCTCACCTGTCCCCGTCCCTGAGCAGCAATTCCCAGCTTGCCCCCCACTCTGCCTGCCCAGGAAATATTCAGCCTTTGAGCAGAAGAACTCTGCAGAAGGAATATTTTCAAAGGATTTCACAGCCATGAATTCAAGATTAAACACATTTTCCTGCTTTTACCAAGAAATTCATCCAGACACAATTCCAAGAGAGACAGGACAACAGGGATGGGTTTTTACCTTAGAGGGACAAACAGAGCAGTGTGAGTTAGACCAAGAATAATTAGACTAAAACAATGATTTCTGTACAAGGATTTAGGGTCTCTCTGAGGTAAAAACCCCATTTCCATCCATCAAAGGAGGAGGAGTAGGAACTTTCATCCTCATAAAAATGGGATCAGGAAGATCCAGCCTTATCCAATGCCAGAATTTGTAAGACCTTCAATTATTTTTAGGTTTCAAGAGAACCAGTTGCCATCTCCTGTACATAATAACAGGTCAGCTTAGGTATAAATATCAATATTAAAAAAGGTATAAACCATTTTTTTTTTCTTACAGAGACTCTTTTTGTGGTGCCAGGAGTCTGATGTAAGGAGAAATGTAATTCAGGTGGTGTCACCAAGGCAGTCGGTGCCACCCCAAGGGATCCATCTGTGTTTATATCGCTCCTCTCAGGCTGCAGATCCTCCCTGCAAGGAGTAAAAGACAAATATTCCCAGAGAGGGAGAGGTGTGAGGCTCAGTGTGCCTGAGCAAACTCTGCTGAGGGCCGGGGGCACCAAGGAAAGGGATGGAGTGTCACAGACATCTTTTCATGAAAAATCCTTTCCTTAGGATTTTCCTCCTGAGAAGCTGAGAGGCCTCAGGAACAAAATGTAAACATTGATTATCTGCTGCTGTGGAATGCAACAGGTGCATCTGGGATTGGTCTCATGTGGTTGTTTCTAATTAATGACCAATCACAGTGAGCTGGCTCTGACAGAGAGCTGAGACACAAACCTTTGTTAGCATTCTTTCCTTTCTAGCCTTCTGATGAAACCTTTTCTTCTATTCTTTTAGTATAGTTTTAATATAATATATATCATAAAATAATAAATCAAGCCTTCTGAAACGGGGAGTCAGATCCTCGTCTCTTCCCTCAACATAAGACCCCTGTGAACACCATCACAGTGTATGAGGGTAGAAGATGTTGGGGGAAAACCATTCACAAAGTTGCTAAAATCCCACAAAAACCTGGATCTTTCCTTTGGGAATGATGCACAAACTTGATTCTCCCTTGCACTACAAATTATACAAATTAATGAAGGTGATGGGGTTGCAGGTATAAACTCTTGATAATGCCCAGTTATTGCAAGAAAATTGAGGGGTGAACCAGGAAAGGATGTCCTGGCCCTGGAGCATCCTGCGCTCCCCATTTTTGGGGAAAGTGGAAAGGGGGGTGTCATCTCTGAGCTTCCCCGTTCTCACAGCTTGGAAGGGCCCCTCTGCTCCAGCTGCCTGAATTTTGGAGAGCAGCTCTGCAAGCCTGACCCTGCTGCCTTGTGATTGCTGCAAAGCCTTCCCAGCCATTCCAGCTGATCCTGCACGGCCTGGGAAGGCTCCAGGGGAGTTTGCAGCCACAGAGAGCAGAGTTTGGTGTTTCCAGCACTGCCGGCATCTCCAATAAAACACAAAATCCAGCCCTGAGCTCCCGAGAAAGGTCTGGCTGCTCTCCCTTTGTCTCTGAACTGCTTTTGGAAGCCCTGCCCTGCCCGGTGCAAAGGAAATTATCCTAATTGAGAGACTTTGAAAGAGTCCCCAGGGAGCTGCTGGATCCTGAGCCTTCCCTAGGTCACTGCAAAACAATTTCACACGTAATCCACATTACACAAAGCCTGTGAGCTCACAGAAACTCTGACACAGCTCGGTGCTCTCCCCAGCCCAGGTCACTTGTGGGGCTGGATAAAAGGCAGAGGATGAACCCCCTGTTATTTTTAAATTCACCCTTGTAGGTGTTTTATTCTCCCTCATCTCAGACCTGCACCCTCTGAACAAACAGAACCGGATCTGCCCTTTTCTTTATTCCCCTTTCAGACGATGATGAATTAAGCAAGTTCTGCTTGTCAGCTCTGTTTATTGAGATGGACCAAACCCAGAACCCAAACAAACCCAAACCAGAGGAAGTTCAGAGCTGCAGCCAGACCTTTTACCTGTTTTCCCTTTTCAATGACCCACATCCAAATTCTAGGAACATTTCCATCAAGTTTTGATCTATTTTTAATCACTGAGACTCCCAGCCTCCAGCTCAGAAGGAGATAAAGCACAGATATAAAGATCTGGCTGCTCCTCCACAATCTTTTTTCCAGAGTTGTGCAACCAAGGCAGTTTTTATGACCAAAGTGGTATAAATTAGCCAGAAACAGGCACAGGAAGGGGGATACAGCACCAGGAAGATGGATTTAGCACCAGGAAGATGGACATGACACCTTCAGCCATCATTTTCTGTCCCTGACCCATCCCATGACTCTTTCCCAGTAACTTTGCCCTAATCTCCAAGAGCAGGAACAGTGGGAATGTTTTTCCCTCAAGGGCTGTCTCATGCTCTGGGATTTCTTGCAGCCCTCAACATGTATTTAGAATTCCCATTCAGCACAATGATGTAAAATGAGGATTGTGGGTCATGGGGATCTGTCATAGAGGGAAACAGGGACAAAAAGTGCAACTTGTGCAGGATATTTTTCCAGGCTCTTCATGATTTTGTGTCTTGAAGGTTGAATTTTTGTCCAAAATCTCAAAAATAGAAAATTTCAGCAAGGTTTGTGAACAGCTTTGGGCTTGGGGAGGTTTGGAGGTGGCACCCAGTGCTCTGGGCTGGGGACAAGGTGGGCATTGGGCACAGCTTGGATTTGATGGCTTTGGAGGGCTTTTCCAACTCCAATGATTCTGGAATTCTGTGATTCCCACCCTGGAGAACCCCAGACTGCATCCATGGCCTGGTGTCCTGGTCTGATCCTGATCTTACAGGACCCAACTTCACACCAGGGGCATCAAAACAGGAGGTGAGGAAGAACAAAATCCAACAGAACTGGAGATTCCTTCTCTCCCCTCTCCAATTCCAAGCTTGGAATTTTTCCAAAACCCAAACCCAAAAGATGTGCTGGGCTGGTGGGATGACCAAAATCCAACAGAACTGGAGATTCCTTCTCTCCCCTCTCCAATTCCAAACTTGGCATTTTTCCAAGACCCAATGACTTCACCTGCACCATTTTTCAGGCACAGGAAAATCCATTTATCCAGCACTGCCTTTCATGCTCTTTTTTCCCCCCAGTCATTTAATCCATTGGAAAAACAGCCAGTTCCAGTCACCACTGGGATGGGAGTGGGGAAATGTGGAAAAAAAAAATCACCTTTTTGTCATTTAGTGACTCTGATCAGCCAACAAACCAACCCAAATTCTGCCAGGTTACACCTGCACACAAATTCGGGGTTTGTGGTTTTGTGGTCGTGTTCCAGCTTTGTTATTCCCTCCTTTTTGTTGAATAGTTTGGTATTTGAGGGAAATTTTTCAATTCCAGTGGAGTAATAAGACTAAAAGATAAATAAACTTAGCCCAGGGTAAGTTTTTTGCTCTCCAGAGGATACTTTGAGTATTTTTTGAGTATTTTTGCTCTCCAGAGGATGCTTTGGCTCCCAATTTTGGGCAAACTCCATCCCAGACCAGGCTGGTCCAACACCAGGGCCCTGCTGCCCTTTTGGTAACTGATTTTAGCAAAATCCTCTCTGCTCCCTGATTTTCCAATGGCATCACAAAGACTTTGGGGACAGTGACATCTTGCCTCTTTAAAAAAAGAGGTTCCATGCTCAGAGGGAGAATTTTGGATCTTCTGGAGAAGAATTCCACCCAAAACCGACTCTGGATCACAACATCCACAATCACAGTACCAAAAAGCCCAAACCTCTCCCAAAAACCCCCTAAATCCATCCCATTCCACCTCAGAGATGAGAGCAGAGCTGGGCAGGAGAGACTTTTGTTCTAAATTCATCTCAGGCTGGATGTTTTGGTGAACTTGTCTGTTTTATAATAAATATTTTCCCCCTAAAATTATGGAATTGTCTGTTTCATTTCAAGCTCTTTCTTCACCCCAGGCTCCAGAAAGAGCAATGGTTTTTTAATGTGGAAATTTCTTGCACAGGTTCCTTCGTCCCTTGAGCCAAATCCCATTTTTCTGTTTCTTAAAGATTTATTTATTGATCCTTTTTTGGCCCACCTGATGAGTTACACAACCACATATCACAGAGGGGATGTAACCAGCAGTTTAAAAACCTTACAAAAAGGGTCTGGAAGCAGCCAAAGCAGCTTTATCAGCATCACCCTGATTTATTTAGCACATCCAATGATTTACTGTGGCCTTTGCTTTACGCTCAAAGCATTTTTTCATTCTTTTTGTTCAGCTGCTTTTTTATTTTTTTTTTGGTCTCTTCTGACAAAAGTCGACACATGCAGCCACTATTGTTTTCTATTCTCATCTTTTCAAACTTTCAGGGTTTAAATAATCTCTAATAAATAAAAAAAACTTGCAGTTGAAACACGGGAAGGAAAGTTTTATTTTTCTTTCCAGCTACTCCTGACCATAAGGCACATTAAAAGTTTGGGGTTCTTTTTTGCTTTTTTGCTCCTGTTTGGTTTGTGTAATCAAGAAATTACTTGAATTAGAGAATAAATATAAACATAAATACAAATATAAGCCTAAATATAAGTATAGATATAGATATAGATATAGATATAAGCCTAAATATAAATATAAAATATATATAAAATATATGTAAATACATGTAAATGTAAATGTAATGCAAATAAATTATAAATATAAATACAAATTATAAATATAAAGTATAAATATGTGTAATATATAAATATATAAAAATATGTGTAATATATGCATGTAAAATATAAACATATATATTTTATATGTATAAATATATATATTTATATTTATAGATATAAATAAAACTACATAATAAATAAAAATACATATACACATACATACATATATCCATATATTAAAACATATTTAATCCTGGATCCTTTTTACTTCCAAACCCAAACTTCCTTGAAATTCCTGGCAGATCCCACCATTTTTTCCCTTTTTCCACCTAAATTTCCATTCTCAGCTCAAGCTGGAAGTGCTGAACTGGCAGGAGGAGTGAGCATTTTAACCCCCATGAGATTTCCACTCAAATTTTGGCAGCCTGGGGAAACCTAAGCTGGAGCTATTTAGGGAAGGTCCCTAAATTAATCTTTTCATGCCCCTGTCATCCATCAGAGGGATGGACTGTGAGGCTCTGTCCTTCATAAAGGCTTTGCCTGAGGGGTTTTTGGGGTGGAAAATTCCTTTGGTGTCTTTGGGAGCTGACCCTGCCAGCAGCTGCACAGGTGGTGAAGGAGCAGATCCTTCTGGTTGAGTTTTTTTGGGTTTTTTTTAATTAGAGATGCTCTGATTTTCACAAATCCTCCTGCCAGCCAGGGAAGGGTGGCTGGGCACGGTGGGGATGGGGCACAGCTTGGATTTGGTGATCTTGGAGGTGTTTTCCACCTTTAATGGTTCTGTGAGGTTGGGTCAGTCCTGGCTGAAAGGTGGGAAATCAAAGCTGAGAGGTGGGAACGATTCCTTAAAAACATTGGGGAAATCAAGGTAAAGAGAAAATCAAAGTTGAGAAGTAGGAATGATTCCTTAAAAATCTTGGCAAAGTCCAGGTGAAGAGGAAATCAAATTTGAGAAGTGGAAACAATTCCTTAAAAACATTGGGAAAGTCCAGGTGAAGGCACAGAACTCTGGACTCTTCTTGAGTGCCACAACCACCTCGTTTCTGTCCCTCGTGAGGAAAAGCTCCTGGCTCGCCTCTCCTGGGGCAGATTTTGAAGAGAAAATCAAATTTGAAAAGTGGGAACAATTCCTTAAAAACATTGGGAAAGTCCAGGTGAAGGCACAGAACTCTGGACTCTTCTTGAGTGCCACAACCACCTCATTCCTGCCCTTTGTGAGGAAAAATTCCTGGCTCAGCTCTCCTGGAGCAGATTTTGAAGAGGAAATCAAATTTGAAAAGTGGGAACAATTCCTTAAAGACTTTGGGAAAATCCAGGTGAAGAGAAAATCAAATTTGAGAAGTGGGAACAATTTCTTACAAACCTTGGCAAAGTCCAGGTGAAGGCACAGAGCTCTGGACTCCTCCTGAGTACCACAACCACCTCATTCCTGCCCTTTTTGAAGAAAAATTCCTGGCTCAGCTCTCCTGGAGCAGATTTTGAAGAGGAAATCAAATTTGAAAAGTGGGAACAATTCCTTAAAGACTTTGGGAAAATCCAGGTGAATAGAAAATCAGATTTGAAAAGTGGGAACGATTCCTTAAAAACATTGGCAAAGTCCAGGTGAAGGCACAGAACTCTGGACTCTTCTTGAGTGCTACAACCCCCTCGTTTCTGTCCCTTGTGAGGAAAAGCTCCTGGCTCACCTCTCCTGGGGCAGATTTTGAAGAGAAAATCAAATTTGAAAAGTGGGAACAATTCCTTAAAGACTTTGGGAAAATCCAGGTGAAGAGAAAATCAGATTTGAAAAGTGGGAATGATTCCTTAAAAACATTGGCAAAGTCCAGGTGAAGGCACAGAACTCTGGACTCTTCTTGAGTGCCACAACTGCACTTTGTGAGGAAAAGCTCCTGGCTCACCTCTCCTGGGGGAGATTTTGAAGAGAAAATCAAATTTGAAAAGTGGGAACAATTCCTTAAAAACATTGGGAAAATCCAGGTGAAGACAAAGAGCTCTGGACTCCTCCTGAGTGCCACAACCCCCTCGTTTCTGTCCCTTGCGAGGAAAAGCTCCTGGCTCACCTCTCCTGGGGGAGATTTTCAGGGCTGGGATGTTTATAAATGCTCTTTTGTGGCACTTCCACCAGGTTTTCCCAACAAGCATCACAAACCCCTTGCTCCTCATGGAGCATTTTGTGGTCCTGTGAAGCTTTCAAAGATTAAATTCCAAGACAAATTCTAAATAAAAAGATAAATTCTCAAAGATTAAATTCACCCCATTGCTAAAATGCTTCCAGTGCCAGGCATGGACTGAGCAGTTTGCAGGGGAAAACTGTTCCAAGTTTTTCCTTTTTGTCCTCAAGTGCAGCTCTAATCAATTTTCCAATTGATAAATGCACTGGATAAATCCCACCCCTCCCATTTTCCAAAGACATAAACAAGTCACAGACCATGCTGGGATGAAATCCCAACCAGAGTCCTGAAATCCAGCACATTAGCTCATATTAAATACACCCCTAGAATCCCTCTGCTTTCTGTTTAATTGAAGTGTGACACACAAAGCAAAAGATGTTAATTGAATTTTATAGCTCCCAGAAGCTGCCAGGTTGTTGGAGATAATTTTTGCTGTGGGGAAAATTTATCTTCTCAGGCTTTATTTCTGTTTTTTTAGGTTGGAAGCACTGAAGGAACCCTTGCTTGGAGAGACACCACATTTATTTATTGGCTTTGCTTTCTTGCAGCTAATGGCTGGTTTATTTTGCAGAAAACACGTCTAGCTTTGCTCTTAACGACACTTTCAGTAAAAATCTCATAAAAAAGACAACAAAAACCTGTTCAACCTCTGAACTTGAGCCTTATCTCAGATTTAATCTCAGTTTGAATCGAGGCCTGACTCCTGAACCTCCCATCACCTGCCAGGGCTCTTTGGTGAAACCCAGCTTTTATTTCTGCTTTATTTGATTTACAGTAATCCCTTCTAGGAAAGGCTGCTCTGAACTCGGGCTTGGCTGTGCCTGATCAATTAAGAGAGGAAAAGAGTTGATTAGAGCTCCTCTGATAGTGGGGCCTATCACAAACCCTCCTGCATCCACTTGGGCTGCTCAGGAGGGCTTTATTTACACACAGGTATTGATCAGCACCTACAAATGAAGATATTGGAGAGGTAATTGCTGCTCCTGCAAGGCCCTGCAATAAATTTAAAACGTGGCAGCACTAAAAGTGGGATCCTCAGTAAATAAACACATTTCACTGGCCCAGAATGTTTGGGGCTTATCAAAAACACTGATCTGGCAAAATCTGGGCCTGGAAGGGGCCATTTCACAGGTTTCTTTCTAATGTTTGTGTCACCGGCTTCAACCTCAGCTGGCAAAAAAATATTAATTTTTTTTAAGGGAATTTGATGCTTTGAAGCAATTTTATTTATTTCCTTCCTGCCACTGTGGTGGGTAGTTCAGGCCCTCAGTCTGTGCAATGGGAGATAAATTTGAAAACTCTTATACTTATTTCTAGATATAAAGATATATTTATGTCCTCTCTAATTATATCAGTAATTTCTTGCAAATTACTGAGGAGCAGCACTTCTTGATTTCTTGTAGATTGGTTAATTTTAGATCCACCAGCAAAGATAAAAGAAAAAAAATGTCAAATGTGGTCCTGATAACAGAGTTCATCACTTCCTGCCTAGTGAACACCTGGCCCCATGTTTTCCAGGAAAAGACAGAAGGTTCTTTGGCAGGTTAATTAGAGGAGCTAATTGCATTTTTATTAATGGGCCTGCTAGATTTTATTAGTAGTGGAGTTGCCAGGCCTGCAGCAACCCAGGGCCTGGTTTTGCTTCTTGTTGTGCTCTGAGGGTTGGTGCTCATCAGAGGGACAAGGTGAATTTAATGAAATAAAAGTGAATTTAATGAAATAAAGGCTGCAGTCAGGATGGAACCTCTGGAACTCTGCATGATTTGATTTAAAAGGATTTGATTTAAAAGGATTTGATAAGGAATCCTGTCTGTTGGACACAAGTTAATACAGAATGTGGGAAGGGGAAAAAGAAAATTAAAAAGACAAGGAGATAAAAGAATAGAGATGAAAGGATAACACAGAATTATAAAATTGCTGAGGAGACCATGGGCAGGGACATCTTCAGCTGTCCCAGGGGGCTCCAAGCCCCTTCCAGCCTGGCCTTGGGCACTTCCAGGGATCCAGGGGCAGCCACAGCTTCTCTGGGAATCTGCTCCAGGGCCTGCCACCCTCACTGGGATAAATTTCTCCCTAAAATCTTTCTCTGTGCAGCAGCACCCACATCTCCCAGCATCTCTGCCTCCAGAAAAGCTTCAAGACCCCTCAGGCGGTTCCTGCTCCAGGCCCAGCCCTTCCTGTGGAGCCTCCCTGGTGCCAAAGGCAGCACTGGAGGGGACAGGCCGTGGGGTTTCACTGCACCCTCCTCATCCTCACCACAAGGAAATGGAGCTCCTCTCATGCCCAGCACACTCCTGACTAATTGAGACCGATCTGCTGAGGCCTCCAGGGAGGAACCTGCAATCTGAGCTTGCTCCTGGGCAGTGTTTGCATTAAAATCCACAATTGTTGCCTGTGTTTTATGCAGAAACCTCACTTAATGTGCTTGAAGAAGAAACCCAGCCCTTTCTACACAGAACATTTGTTTATTGATTATTTGCTACTCATTTATTGACGCCACAATTGCATCTTCCACGGGGGAAAGAGGAAGAGCAAAGGAAAAATAACACATCAGGTCTGAGGGGAGAATTCCTGATTCTGCTTGGGAATGGGAGCTGAGCAAGCAGGAAACAAAACCTTCTGTAGAAACACATCCAGATGTAGTTTTAAATCAGCAAAACTCTGTAGGATTTGATAAAAAAGATTTGATAAGCAATCCTGTCTGTTGTTTCACTAACCCAGGGCCCTCATGAACAATTCCTATTTTTGAATTAATGAATAATGTGCACAATGTTTGATAAGCTGCCTCCACCAAGCCATGCAAGCACAGAATGTACAATCCTAATTAGCTGCTTTGCCCAGCTACTTAAAATGTTTTGCACATGCCAGCAAATGTAAATACACAATTAGGACATGCTTAGTTAAAAGGCAAAGCAAGATAAAGTACAACTATTATTAGCCAGAACAAAAAATCTTCCTGATCTTCATCATAGCCAGGGCTAATTAGGTTGGTAAAATGTGCAAATGAGCTCAGCTGATTGTTTAGGGTTTGAAAAGCAGTGCCAGGCTGGGAAGTCCAGCACTGAGAGTGTTGAGGGGTGGGTTTGTGATTGTTGGTTCTGGTTGGGAGCTGCTGTCTATATAAATGTGAAAATAATCAGCATTAGGAGGCTGGGAACAGGAATTGGGAAAACAGTCACAGGAGATCTTCGTGGCAGATGAACTCCAAAAAATGGCAACTGTATCAGCTGGTGTGTCTTTCTACTAATATTTGGGGAGTAAATAAAATTTAGCTCATTGTCAGCTTGGTTTAACAAATAAAGATTGAGGAGGAAAATGGAAAAAGCCTTTTTTCTTTCTCTCTGAGCATTTGCCCATTCCCTATCTCGAAACCCTGCATTTCCAGATTGTCTGGGATTAGGAAATGCCTCATGAGTTAGAGCCAGAGGAGATAAAGAGGAACTTTCTTCCAGGGAATTTGAAGCATCCTGCACTGGATGTTTTGCTTTCAGGTTGGAGGTGATTCCCCTCAACCTGAAACACAAATTCTGCTTCAGCAGCCTGACAACTTCTTTGCTGTCAAACACACACCAGGAGCTAATTGAAAGAGAGGCTCTTTAATTTCCTCTGCAAATGTTTCAGTGTTTGATTATTTTGATTGATTATTTTGCTACGCATTTGTTGACGCCACAATTCCATCTTCCACGGGAGAAAGAGGAAGAACAAAAGGAAAAACAACACAAATCTGAGGGCTGGTTTTGCCAGCTCCAATTGGTCCTGCTTCTCCCAGGGATGTGCACCCAAAATTTGTCCACCTGGATTTTTTAACTGACTGTGGACACCTGGCAGGGCTGGTGAGAGTGGAAGTGACACCAAAGCCACCAGCAGAACCCTGATCCAAGACTCTGCTGGTTCTCTTTGTGCAGCTTGGTCTCCTTTTGGGTCTGTCCCTGTGAGGGCCATCAGCAGCTGGCATTCCCGGAGGAAAGAACAGGAATGATGTGTCAATAAATAAGTGGAGGCAAAGCAAAGATAATAAATAAGCAAAAGATAAATAAATATGTGGAGGCAAAGCAAGGACCACCACTCACCGCCTCAGTGAAAGCACCTTTCAAGCAATTTCATATTTACAGTCATAGCATTGTTAAAGCTATTTTAATTACAGAAAATAAAATACTAATAAAGCTTTATTAGTGTTTCATCTCTCCCACACTCACTTTCTTCACGTCCTCGTGAGAATTTTAATTGTGGTTTGTTTCTCACACTCCTCCCAATCTGAGGAGGCTCCAGCAAAGCCAGAGAGGAGCAATTGGGAGCCTGATCCCAGCCCAGATAGGCTGGGTTTGCCTCGCTAAGCCTGCCTGCAAGCCCAGCAAGCTGATTAAAGCTGAGCCCATTCTCAATTTACAGGCACTCGGTGTCTGTGGGATATGAGACACCACAAAAAGCCTCCTGTGCCCCTGATCCTTTAACTGCGTGTCACAGCAGCGTGATGAGTGAGGTTTCATCTTTCCCGAGGTGTTGCCAGGTGCTAATTAGCCTCGGGGCCTGGTACAAAGGGACAAAGTGCAGGAAAAGATTTCAATGGAGGTTGGTTTCTTGCCCACTGTGTAGAGCTCGGCCCTGCAGGAGTCTGTGGAATTTATTCCCATTTTGTGCTTCCTCCAGGGACAGACTCTGCACTTATTAACAGAAGTACCTGTTGATATGTTAAAATATCCATATTGAGTGGATATTTTAGCAGGCTGAATTTCCACATTCCCTATCCAGAGCTGTCTACAACACCCCCAAAGGGAAGACAGAGCAATGTTTAACCCCCCAGGTTTTTATGTTAACTTGGCTCAGCTAAGCAAAACTTCCATCCTGGACCTGATAGCTGCTTTATTAGAGCACTCTAAAACAATGAGAGAGCACAGCAAGTTCTCCAGTCCCAGGGGAACGTGGGCAGGGCTGGAGCCAGCCACAGCTCCTCAGTCCCAGCCTCCAAGCAGTCCCAGTGGCGTCATGGAAAGCGGTGGCAATGTCCTTGATTCCCCGATAGCCTCAGCCCCACGTGCTCCAGCCTTTCTAGCACAGCCCTTTGGGGAGCTGCATGTGGCTTTGGCCTGGCCAGACACCCCCTTTGGATTTGTTATTTTTTTGTTTTGCTGTTCCATTGGCGGCGAGGGAAGGAAGTGGTGGGAGAGCGGAGCCGGCGCCCGGCCGCTCGCAGCATTCCCAGCTGCCCAGCATGGTCAGACCCTTGGCAGGCTGCTGCTTGCTGTGGGCTCACCTAAAAGTGCTTCTGGCTGCTGTCAAAGCCTTCCCAACATGCAGAGAGCCTCGTTTGTGGATCCCCAACCCTTCTTTTATCCCATTTCCCACCGTTCCGTTCCCCCGCGCGCTCTTGGAGCTGCGTCACCACCGTCAATTCCTTCTTGGGGGGATTGCATCCAAAGCTTTTGGGCTTTTTCAGGTCATGTGTGCCAGACCTCAACGTGACCTGAGCTAACAATCCCTCGTTTCTCTTCCTCTTTCATGTACTCACTTTCCAGGATCAGTCTCTTTCCAACAATAATATTAATGTTGGCAGCCTGTCCCGCTCTGGTGTGTGTCTGGAGCAGAGAGGAGAAGGACAAAGCTCCCTGTCTTTAAAGCTTTAAAGCCCTTCTCTTCCAGCCACACTTGGGGCCTTTTCTTTACATTTGTTGTATTCCTGAGCTGAAGATTGTGGTGTTTGTTGTAGGAGAATCCCGTGCCCAGTGCCAGTGACTGGAGGCAGAATCCATCAGGGCTTTGCTGGGTTTGTTCCCATCACTGATATTCCCATTGATATTCCCATTGATATTCTCACTGATATTCCCATTGATATTATCATTGATATTCCCATCGATATTCTCATTTGATATTCCTCACACATGAAGGGGAATTACAGAGCTTGTTCCCATCACCTTCTGATATTCCTGACGCAAAGGGAAATTCAGAACCAGCATTAATACACAATCACTTTGTTTCAATTTTTATTTATCCAGTGCATTCTGTGTTAAAAAAATAAATCACAAAATAAGTCAAGTGTAGAATAATGCACAGGCAGGGAGCAGAGTGGGACAGAAATGGGAGCAGAGGCTGGTCCTGGAATGCTGTGCTCTGTCCTGATGGCTGCAGCCAGAACCAGCAGCTGGCAGTGACTGATTGGCCCAGAAACGTTCGTAATGTATTGTAATTAAGAAATAATTGGCTTATGATTGTGATGGTGTGAATTATACCACCAGTATTGTCTCACCTTTCACATGAGACTGAAAAGAGAATAAAACATTTTTAAACAACTCTCAGTCTGAGAGTTTTTGACATCTCTAAGTCAAAAAGGAACCCCATAATCCAACACCCTGGCCCCTTTTTCCATCCCCAAACCCTTCCAAACCTCCCTGGACACAATCCCAAATCCTGGGGAAGGACGGGTCCCACCATGCCCAGGATGGAGAGTGCTGCTGTCCCGCCACCATCCCCGTTTGGGTGATGATTTAACAACAGGAACTGCTCCGTGCTGGGCTGTGATGGCAGAGATAAGAGCGGGGCAGGGCGGGCAGCAGGGGCGGTGCTGATGTTCCGTTTGCAGAGGGCAGGGCAGGAAGGGTGAGACAGAAGCGTTAACGCTGCCCTCGCTTATCTGACAGCTGGAACTGGGCTTTTCTCCTCATTTTTCCCATTGACAAACACTGCTTTTCACTTTTCCCATTGACAAACACTTATTTTCACTTTTCCTATTGACAAACACTGATTTTCTCTCGGGATCTCTGCTGCTCAGAGTGACTCTGAGGTGTGTTGGAAAGTCTCTTTTCCCAGCCCGATGGTAGAAGAAGGAATCAGAACTCGTCAGTTCTCATTCTCAACGTTGTTTATTGTTTCCTATCTATAAAATTCTTTCTCCTGTCAAGCTGAGGGCCACTCAACACTCTGCCTGCCCTGGTGTGGTGTTATCTTTTTATACTTACAATACAATATACTTTATACAATATTTACCACAACTTCCCAATACCCATCACCCATGTTAGACAGTGAGCTTCTACTCCAAACCAATCCAAAAGTGCCACCATCACAGCAGGAGATGGAGGCCAAGAAGAAGAAGGAGAAAGGCTGGACACGCCCAGATTCCTCCATCTTGCCCCCTGAACCCCCACTCTAAAAACCCCAAAAATCTATTTTTCACCCTGTGATAAATTCACTATCATTCTACTTAAACTGTCGTGGCTTGTAATTCTTCATATAAAGGTTGGTAATTGTTTTTTTAAGGGCTCAATCAAAGGCACAGGGGTCTGGGGCTGTGTGCCAGGGTCTCTGAGCCCCCTGGGCCAGGGCTGGAGCCCTCCAGGGCAGCCAGAGGAATTTTTTGGTTTTCAACATTTTTCTTGCTCTCCCAGGAGAAGCTGATTGCCATCCTCCCTCCTTCCCTCCCTCTCCACCCAAGCACCAAACAGATGTTCCAGCTGCCACCAGCCCCAGGCTTCTCCAACATCATCCACACTCTGCATCCTGAATTTTGGGGAGAAATCACCCCGTTTCACCATTTACAGCCATTTATCCCCATCACCTCAGCAAGCCTGAGCTTTTGTCCCTGCCCGTGGTGCTCTGCTTTCTGATGCTGCTGTACAGTAAAGGGCCTTATCCAAACCATGTTTATTTATGAGAGACTTTTCTTTAGGGGGAAAAAAAAGATACTTTTAAGACAAAGCAAATTTCAAGGGCAGTAAATCACTCGGTGTCTTTCTATCTAGAGGTTGGTTATCCCCTGGTGGTAAATAAATGAGGTTTTTTAACCTTTTCTGGTGACTGCCTTGTTCTGCTGCTGCTGCCCTCCCAGCCCAAGGGATGCCTCACACCCAGCTGGGGCTCGGCCGCAATTTCAGTTTGGCTGGACCTTGAAATTCGTCCCTACCCTCGTGATTGAGTTGTCAGCATCTGCTGAGGGATCATTTATTGTGCTGTCCCTTCCCATTCAGACAGGAAAGCCTCACACAATAACTTCACCTCGTGGAAGAGGTCATGCCCAGAGTTCACAAAACACTGCCTGTGTTCCTTTATTTATTGCTTATGCCCACCCCATGAGCCACAAAAGAGGGGAAGACAGTTAAAAATACTCTGCTTTGGCACATCCCCCCTGATTTGGCAGAATTTGGGCTGAGGCTTTTGTATTTGTGTGAAAAAGCAGGACAAAGCTCAGCTGGGTTTCCCTGCGAGCCCCAAAGCAGAGTCAGGGCAGGATTTATAGCTCTGCACCCAGCCCATAAATCACTGGAGGGGAACTTTAAACCCAGCCCAGGTTTGCCAGGGCAGCCTGGCAGCCCCAGAGTGATTCACAGAGCCTCGTGCCCTGCTCCTGCCCTGCCACTGCCTTTCCACACCCCATCCTTTGCCTCCATGGCCACCCCACCTCCTGTCCCCTGTGTGCTGTCCCCAGTGTCCCCACGTCAGCGATGTCCAGGTGAAACCACAGGCAGAGCCCTTATCACTCCCACCAAACGGCTCTTTCCCCTCCACGTATTTTTATTTTTGAGTGTCAGCTGTGGAAAAGCCGACAGGATGATCGCTCAGCATGTACCTCGTGTCTGCTGCCTGCTGGGACAGTCACAGGAGAAATGACAAACGAGAGAGGGAGGAATTCACAAAACACCAAACGGCTCGAAAAGGCAGCGGGGGCAAAGCAAGTCCAACCCTTGCTGTGGTTTTGCTGGTCTTGATAGAGCTGCAAAACCAAGAGACAAATACTCACATGTTCCACTGGTTTGTCAGCAGGCAGTTGGTGAAAATCTTTTAGCACTTTTCCTTGAAGAATTATTATTTTTTCATTTTCTTGCCACAGAACTCCTGTGGGCACGACCCAAGGAGCGTGGATGATCTCATCCTGGGAAATCTTCATCCAAGCACTGCTCCCTGCTCCAGCACAACTGCTGGATGCTTCTCCCTTTGCTCTGGCACCCACCAGAGTGTCCTGGTTTGAAAGGACAGGTGTCTGCTAAAGAGGGGACATGGGGCAGTCAGAATTCCAGGTGCTCCACAGGGAGGTGCTTGCTCATTTTCTGTCGCAGACATCTTTTATGGAAAATCCTTTCCTTAGGATTTTTCCTCCTGAGGAGCTGAGAGGCCTCAGGAACAAAATGTAAACATTGATTATCTGCTGCTGTGGAATGCAACAGGTGCATCTGCGATTGGTCCATGTGGTTGTTTCTAATTAATGGCCAATCACAGTCAGCTGGCTCAGACAGAGAGCCCTGAGCCACAAACCTTTGTTATCATTCCTTCCTATTCTATTCTTAGCCAGCCTTCTGATGAAGGAAGAAAAAGAAGAATTTCTTCTATTCTTTTAGTATAGTTTTAATGTAATATATATAATAAAATAATTAATCAAGCCTTCTGAAACATGAAGTCAGATCCTCATCTCTTCCCTACCTAGAACCCCTGTGAACACCATCAAAATTTTCCCCTGTATTCTGCTTGAAACAGATCAAAATTGGATTCAAAATTGGTGGTGCAGTAATATCTGACAGCCACCAAAGGGGATTCATCTCCTGGAGTGATGCCAGATCTCAGAATTATAGGAATTCTTCTTAGCAAAGCTGTGAGAGCACAGGGATCATTTTCCTTCTTGTAAATTCAAGCCTAATCACAATTTTCCAAATTTGGAGTGGCCACAAAATGCAAAAAGAGAAAGATACAAACTGTCAAATGACCTGGAGAAAAGAGATCAGAAGGGCACAGAAGTGTAAGAAAAAAAAATATTTAAAAGTAAAATAATGTTTAAAGAAAAAATAATGTTTAAAGGAAAACTGTGAAAAGGGTGGGACACTGGTGGTCCAACAGCAGGATAAAAGGATGTAACCACATTGTCACACTCAGCGTAATACTTTAATTTTCACCTCATCTTAAAGCTGCCTCTGGTTTCAGTCGGCATCCAGCAGAATTACCCTGGAATTAACTCTGTGGTGGGATTTTCAGTAGCAGGAACACTTTCCTCTGAAATGAAGTCCTCCAAGCACTGCTCTGGTGAGGACTGTGATCCCATTCAGAGGAAGACAGAAGATTTATTCCAGTGCTCACTGCTGTCAGAGGGATCTGCATCTCCTGCCTTTATCCCAATTAATTTTGTCTCCTGGTGTTTACCCAGGTTTGTGCTGCAGGCACTGCAAGGCTCCACAATCCCTGCTTGGGGCCAGATAATTTCATGTCCTCCTGAAGCCTCAGAGGGCACAGCAAGGTCCCTGGAGCCCAGAGCACCCCTTGAGAGAACAATGATCCCTCCTCTGCCCTGCCCAGCAGTTTGAGTTTGCATTCCAAGCATGATTTTATGCAGGACTCTGGAATTTCTCATTAACTGGGCTACAGCCATTTCCAGGAGCTTCTGAGGCGTTTTGCAAGTATTTGCAGCTGGGGCATGTGGCAAAAAGGGGTTGAAGGGAGACATAATTGATGTCAGCTCAGCAACACTCATTCATCAAAGGATAATTGTGCTAATTAAAACTTTAGCCACAAGTCATGTCCATCCCACAGAGGGAGGCCCCATCCCAAGTGTCCAAGGCCAGGCTGGATGGGGCTTGGAGCCACCTGGGATGCTGGAAAGTGTCCCTGTGCAACTGGAAAATCTTTAAAGTCCCCACCTCAACAATTCCACAATTCTCTATTTCCCCACAAATTTGAACAAACTACTCCTCACCTTCAGCTTGAGTGGTGAAACACAACAAACCCCGCAAGAAAACTCCTTTCCACCCTTTAATTTTGAAGCAGGAGTGTGGGAACTCAGCACATCCCTCTGGGTGTCCAGAGTTGCTGAGAACCCCGTTGGGGGGCTCAGAGACCCTGGCACGCTGCCCACAACATCTGGGGATTTGATTTTGACCCCTGGAGCAAGTTACCAGCTTTGTATGAGGACATGAAAGTCACACAGGTTTGAGTAGTGTAATAATAAGATATTCACAGGGTGAAAATGTAGATTTTATGATTTTTGGTGTGGGGCTTATGGGGACAAGATGGAGGAATCAGGGTGTGTCTAGTCCTTCTTCTTTCTTCTTCTTGTTCTCCATTTTCTGCAGTGATGTTGGCACTTTGGGATTGGTTTAGAGTAGAAGTGCACTGTCTAACACAGGTGATGGGTATTGGGAATTAAGTGTAAATATGTTATACATAGTTTGTAGTATAAAAGGACAACACAGAGTGCCTGTGGCTGCCCTGCTGAGCAGATCTCGGCTGGGCAGAAAGAAAATTTTATAGATAAGAATTAATAAACAACCTCAAGACAGAAAAGCGAAGAGTCCAAACTCGTTCTTCAGTTGCACAGGCCAGAGCAGAGACATCCTGCACATCTCGGGACAGCGATTACCAACCAAAACCCGAGACAGGAGGACTCAAAGGGCAATCAAAGTTGTTTTCTCCTTGAGGAGTGAGGAGGTGAAATTTATCCCTTGCAGCTGCCTCGGTCATTCCCTTGCAGGCACGTTCACCTGGCTCCTGCAGCAGCCCAGAGCTGGCACTGCCCCCTGGCACTGAATCTGAGCTCAGCTCAGGGGGTTCCAGCCCACCCCAGGCTCCTCTTGGAAAAGGGATCCATTCCTCAGCTGGAAAGAAAAGAATCTGCATCACAATAGAGGTTGCCAGAGGGAGGGCTTTACAAAGCATTTTGCTGTTTCTAATTTTGGTAAGGAAATAGGCAATTACTGCCTTAAAAAATTAAATGTCATGTCATTTCAAACTGTCTTTGTTTCTCATAAACATCTTGCAACTTGTGGCAGAGGTTGCTGGAAATCTCCCCTGATAGCAGTGCCGTGTTTGATTGGTGCTCCAGCCTTCTCTTCATGTGGCTCGGGCTGCTCTGTAGTCAGATAATAAAATCATCTGCTCAGTTTAGCTGCAGAACATAAATTTGAGTGGATCAGTGTTCATTTTATAGCAGCTCTACCTCATCCATCCAGAGAGGCAGCTCAAACCAGGTTTGGCCAGCACCAAGCCACCGTTCCCCAGGTGACTTCAGCAGAGGGAGCCTGGAATTTGGACGTGTGTGTCCCCAGGCTTTGGATGAGATCCACCTCTACCTGCTCCCCAAAGGGCTGGGTGGGTCAGGGTGTGCTCAGATTTGCACATCCTGGGGTCTGAGTCACCTCCACGCTTCTCCAGGTCAGAATTTCTGAGGTAAAACACGATCTCTGGGCTGGGCTGAAATGGCTGCACGGATATCTGGGCATCAGCCTGGCCAGGTTTTGTCCCAGAAGGGTGAATTCATCCCTAACCCAGTTTCTTCTGGACTTTCTGCCACTTCATGAGCTCTGCATCACCCTGGTGAATTGGAGTTGGCACCCACTGGACACTGAGCGCCAAATCCCTCAGTCAGATTTTCCTTGAAGGATATTCCAAAGCCACTGCTCCTTTCCACAGTGAATTCTAGGTTTAAATCCCAATTATCTGAATGGACTCGCTGGTCTCAAAGCCAAGCACAAACTCCACCACTTTTACCTGTAAGGTTGGCCCAAACTCATAAAAAATCGCTTCCTTGGAAGTTGATGTCTCATCAAAGGAATTCTGCAGTGACTATTATGTCTTTAACCCACAGAGTTCCAGTTTGGAGAGTGGCAGGGAATGCTTTATTCCTGGATTAGCTCCTTTATTCCTAGAAATCTGTGAGGTTTAAAGACAAGGAATTGAAAGGCAGATGGGTGTCTCCCACTGTGCCCACTGTGGGCTGGAGCTTCCTTAATTTTTAAGGAAGCTTAAATGATGTTCATTGGAAAACATCCAATGAACACTGGAATATTTTCCCACATTTTTTTCCACATTTTCCACACACACACACACACACACACACATATATATATATATATACATATATATAATATAAATATATAGGTGGAAAATGTGGAAAAATATGGAAATGTCATTATATATATATTTTGTGATTTTTTATATATATAATATATATTCTATATTCTATATTATATATATATAATATATAATATATATAATATATATAATATATATAATATATATACAGAATATATATCATATTGTATATATATATATATATATATATATATATATATATAGGGAAACAATGATATTCATTAGAAAACATCCAATGAACATTGGAAATTTTTTTCTACAATTTTTTCCACATTTTCCACATAATTTTATATATATATGGGTGTGTGGAAACTGCGGAAAAAATGTGTAAGTGTGATGATATATATATATGTTTTATATTTATATATATAATATATAATGTGTATATTTATATATATATTATTTATTTATTTATTTATATGTATTGATACATAAATAAATATATATTTATATATATTATTAGTATTATAATATATTATATTTATGTATAATTTATTATTTTTATATATATATATTGGAAAACAGTGACATTCATTGGACCCTGGGAGGGTCCCCAGTGGTGGGACAGGGACACCCAGATGGACACCGGCGTTTGTGCCAGAGCCCAGCTCAGCTGTCCCTGCTAATCCAGCCCGCCTGGGGCACAGGGAATTCATTACAAAGCTTGGGAAGAAAAGTCAATAACAGGATTGAAACATTCCCACAGGTTTCTATTGAACAAGATCTCCTGGATAACTCGTCCCGATGGTGAAATGCGGTGCCAGGTGAGATTTTATCACTAATTCCAGGTGCCCAGGCTTCAGCCAACTCTTGGGAAGCTCCATGAGGTCATGGATGAACGGGCTCCAAGGGAAAAAAAAGGCAATACAGATGATTTTCTCCAACAGATTCTCTCTGATAAGCACATTCTGGTGACTCAGTGCAGAGCAAGGCGGTGCTGGATTTTTCACATCCATGAAAAAAATCACGTAGCTTAGAAAAATGCAATAATGCTTTTTTTATTATTATTATTTTGTCCAGTGATTGTATTTAAAACTAAATATAATTAATAGGAAGTCTGTGGACACGGACTGTGCATTACCCAAGAGTGAGGTCACAGTTCGTAGTGTGACGGGAAATTAAAAAAAATTAATAAAATCACTTCCAGTTGGTTCTGAGGCAGGTCCAGAGTGACCAAATTCCCTGTCCTTTGAAAGCAATCCAGGTCACGCTGGCTGGGGCCCGATTCAGCGTGGAATTTGTTTTTCCCATCATGTGAGAGGGAGGAAACGTCCCGTCCGTCCAAGGAGGGCGAAGTCAGCTCGGACGCAAACGGAGACGCGAGGAGAGGGCTCAGCAACTCGAGACCTTTCTGCTCTGCCTCGTGCACAAAAACCCTCTTGGAAGGGCTCACAACAAACTGAGAGCTCACTGGAAACATCTCCCTTGTTTGTTTTGGCTCCCAGAGCTTTTCTAAGTGTAATTACCAGCAGTTGAGAAATGGAGAGGGTGAAAGAATCCTTGTGGTTCGCGCTCGGGGGCGGCGGCTCAGAGACCTGGGTTGATTTCTAACCCCTGTCACGGTGTCACAGCAGGGAAAAAAAGAGATTTAATTCATCTGCAGGTCAATTTGTACAAGCAGGGATGAGGCTGCTCCTGGCACTGAGGTGAACCCTCCATGTCCTGCTGATTTAATGGAATTCAGGCAGATATATTTAATTATACACCCATTTTTTAAGGTTTATATACCAATATATAAACCTCTCTTAACAGCACCACGCTGCTTCAGAGGGGGAAAATCCCCCATTCCTGCACACAGCTGCACATCCCTTTAAGCCAGAGGATAGGGATGGATTTGTGCCCTGCAAGGACCAACATCTTCATTAAGATCCCTGTTTGCTGGGCAGTGACAAATCTTTCCCTCAGAACACGCTGATTAAGGTTTAATTTTATTCCGGATTATGGGCAGCTCCACTTGCAAAGCAGCGCTGGGCCAAGGTTGGGCACATATTGCCTGGAAATGAACGTTCCTCCCCAAAGTGCTTAAGCAGCTTTGGATAAGAAAATGATGGTTTGGGGAAGATTAGGAGAGTAAGGAAGATCTCCAGGCTAAGAGGAAAGTGCCATCGTGGGTTCAGGAGGAAATGCTGAGGGCCTGAGGCTCCCAAATTGCTTGGGAGAGTTGGAGGGAGATGGTGGGAAAAGGACAGGTCAGTGAAGGTGGTGGGTTTACAGACAGCCTAATTTATGGGGATGAGGTGGGGGTGTGTGTTTGTGAACCTTCAGCAGGGAAATTTCCAGGTTTAATTTGCTCAGAGAGCCAAATCAGCATTTCTGCAGGTTTTACGATGTGGAGCATCACTTGAGATGGAGTTTAGGTGTCATCTTAAACACAGTGGGCAATAAAATCTGTCCTGCCCAGCCCAGGAGCTGAGTTTGGGCAGAGGGATGAAGGAGAAGCCGAAGGAAAGGAGGAGAATCCTCCCAGGGCTGGGATGCAAATATTTGTCCTGATCTGCAATTCCCTGTTCCTGCAGCTCCTCTCCCCTCTGCTTCTCCTCACAGGTACAGGTTTATTGTGCAGAGAACGGTATTTAAATACGAGCAGTGCTGATTATTTGTTCTCAAACACATATGTTCCTCCCTCCCCGGAGAGCAGGGGGAGGAGGACAGCGATGAGAGCCGGCGAATGTTTCACCCTCGCTGCAGTGACAGCTTTGATTTGTGAAACAGCTTGGAATAAAACCCCGGTAATTTTTCATGGAAAAACCAGCGGACATAATTTTTGTGTGTCTCAAAGAGAACAGCAGAGAGCTGAAATGCCTGGACACACCATTGTGTGAGTGCCAGAATCCTGGATGGATATAAAACTCAGTGTTTTCAACCCAGAGAAATAACATTACAATCATCCCTGGTTAAGCAGATTCTGCTTGTTTATTGTTTTCCAGTATCTGCAGCTCTGCTCATCAATTTTTCACATTATTCCTTGGCTGTTTCCTCGTGTTCTGTCTCTTTGCTGGTTTGATGTTTTTGTTCTCTGGAGATTTCTTCCATCAATTTTTATTATTTCCTCTGAGAAATCATTTTTTATGATTCCCAGGAAGAGCTGGGACAGTGATATGGTGAAGGCAGAGCAGAAAGCTGGGCAGTGGAAACTCCTTTAACTTAATGCCATGGAAAAACCCCTCTGGCTCCCTGTCAGCCGAAGAAGGTCAAAGGCAGCCCGAGCTGCAGCTGTGCCAATGGATCCTAAATCCACTATTTAATATCGATCTCCAGCTTCATAAACACCACCCTGACAGTGCTGACAGCAGCCCTGACATCAGCGTGATGACACAGGGCACAAAAATGACTTCACACTGCCAGCTCTGCTCCCAGCCAGCACGGGAACAAGGCTGGGAAAGAGCTTTGGTTTAATTAATTAATTATTGGTGATGAGCTCTGCTTAAAGGGTGAGGTGGGACTGAGGGGAGCAGAGCTGGGCTGGCTCAGTGCTTGGGGCAGGGGTTTAAAGCAGATTTTGGGCTCACCTTGGCTTTTCCAGGCATTTCCAACACTCACCACTCAGTAATGGTGGTGATCATCATCTTTGGAGGAGATTTTTGGAGATTCATCTTCAGTTTTCCAAGAGATTTCTGGAGATTTATTTTCAACTTTGAGGGAATGCTGTAATTTTGGAAATCCCTGTGATCTGGATGAGGAAGGTTCCCAAGGAGCAGAGTCAGAACCTTGGTGCTGCAATCACAAGGAAAACCAGACTTAGACATTCCCAAAATTGCTGGGCACATCCAACACCAGCCCATCACTCCAGCTATGAACCAAAATCTTCAGCTCTGGAGCTGATCTTCAGCTTTTGAGGAGGTTTTTGGAGATTCTTTTTCAGTTTTAGAGAATATTTACAGAGATTTATCTGCAGCTTTAAGGGAGATTTTGGAAATCCACCTGTGATCTGGCCAAACCCAACCCTACACAGGGGAATAGGAAGGTTCCCAAGGAGCAGAGCTGGGCTGAAATCAATGGAAAGCCAGACTTAGGCATTCCCAAAATTGCTGGGCACATCCCTCTGAAGAAGGATGGACATGGGGTGTGCTGCCATCACTGCCCTGCCAGTGCTGAGCCCATGGATGTCCTTTTTGAATTGGTTTAAAATCTAGAACCACCACCACTAAATCATCCAAAGGCCAACAGAAATATTTAGGAAAAGGGAATGTTCCAAGTCACCTCAATGGGATTCCAGGAAATGGTTCTGAGCTGACAAGAATTCACAGGGTAACTCCTTTTTTAATAAAATGAAGGGAGCAGGAAGAGAACCATTCAGACTTGACAAAATTAATTTTTAACTATCCCAGTGAACCCCACCATCACTCCATCCATGAAAATCTGTGCCCACGGAATGAAAACAAACCCAATCCAATGGGAACAGCATGAGGCAGAATTTGGGATTGTGTGGCTAAATCACTGAGGTGGCATCCCTGGGGCAGCAGGGGTTTATACCAGCTGAGGATCAGGCCCATCAAGTGGGAATAACTCTTCCTGCCCTGTGATTTATGCTCCCCAGTTATTGACTGCTCCAGAAGAAGCCTCTGTTATAAACAACCCGGGCAGCAAAGAAGGCAATTGTGCCTTAATGAGCCCATGGTTCAAAGCACTGCCCTGCTACATTGACCCTCCTATAGATCAGAAAGTCTCCTTGATTTAATTACCTCACAGAACCCCAGACTAGACAGCTCCAAACCTCATTTAGGCCCTGATCTTGCTATATTTTTTTTTTTATTTTGGTGTGCTTTATAGTGATTTACAATTCAGCCAAGGGACTCTTCAGGCGGCCGAGGAGAATTGTTTAGAGGGGTTTGTGTGCAATTACATTTTTCTGAAGGAAAGGAAAAGGAAAAACAAAGCACATTTTGAGACTCAAACATCTTGTCTCCTCTCCCAAGCACAAATAATAAGCATTTCTGCCTTTTTAAGTGTAAAGGACTAGAAGCTTCAAGGGTAGAATTAAGGGAATTTAAATCAGGGGCCAGACACTGCACACACTGGAAATGTTCCCATTTGGAAGTTCCCAATCCAGTCGTGCAGGCAGCTTTCAGCAGATATTACAGGATTGTTCCACCAGGATTATCTCAGCTACCAGGGTATTTATTTTCCCCTTCCAATCTGTGGCACAGAGCAGTGGAAACAATCCAACCTTCCCTTGCATTCACCGGCACCTCGTCCCTCCTGTCTCAGGATGAGATGAGCCTCAAAACATCCTCCAAAATTAATCCAGCATTAATCAAACGACGAAGATTACTTCTTAATTTCTTCTGGAGCAATGCTGAGCTGCAAAGGTGCAGCAAATATCCCTGGCTCCTCTCTGCTGCTTCCCTGGCATGGAGGATTCCATCTCCCATCCCACATTCCATCTTCCAGTGGGATTCCATCTCCCACTGCAGGGAGGGGTGGGAGATAAAATCACAGATGGAACCACAGAATGATGGAGAAGTCTGGGTTGGAAAGGACTTTAAAGCCCATCAAATCCCACCCCTGGGACCTTCTAAAATCTCAGGATGCTCCAAACCTGGCCTTGGACGTTTCAGGGATGGGGCAACCACAGCTTCTGTGGAAGTTCTGCTGCAGAGAGCACCAGTGCTGGTCATGGACAGGACCAGGAGTGGCTCTGCCAGGCTGGAGGTTGTGGCTGGGTTGAGTTGGGACCTTGCACCCACCTGGCCCCGGCCAGAGCAGCTCTGGCACCTCCAGTGCTGTCATTGTGTCTGACATTTGGTGGTTGTGTTTCACCCTTCACATTCTTGGTTTGTGACACAATTGGATCACTAAAAGCGCCACATTATTCCCTTTCTTCCCCTCCCTCCCTCCTTGATTAGTAGAGACAATTATTACAGCTTTAATAGGGAGAAACAAGTTCCCTCTGTCCTTTTCCAGTCCTAAAAATACAAAAGTGGTTTTTTCCAGAGGAGTTGGTGATTGAGGTTTAAATGTTCCACCAGAATACATTAAAATGCTCTAAACATCCAGGAGAAAAAGGGAGCCCTGGTACCCAGAGGAAAGTGGGGTGCTTGAGCTGACTTACAGCACTGTCATTATTGGAGCTGTCAGAGCTTCAAATCTACATTATTTTTAGGCTCCCGTCCAATCCACAAAAAGATCTCTAAAATAATTGCAAAAAGACCTCACTTGAAGACTGTTTGTTTTGGAAAAATAGAAATCTTTGCTCCATTTCAGCATATTTCATCTTGGAGAGCAGTAATATTTTATTTGTGTTGAAAGAAGGCAGGGGCTTATTCAATATTAATAAATGGTTTACAGCATGGGTTAAAGTTCTGTTCTTATTCTGCTCTCCAACCCTGCCCAGGAGGCTCCACTCCTGGGGGAGAAGATGTTTCTGCTGAAGGGACTTGAAATTAAAAATAAACACTATCCACAGGGTACAAATCTGCCCAAATTGAGATGTTTTCTGCTCAATATTCTGCTGCGTTTTGCACATTGGTGCTAATTAGTGGTGTCGGCTAATTAAGAGCAGAATGTTAATAGGACACCTGGCCAGGACAAAGGGACCTGACCCATTCCTGGACCAGGCTCTGGGTTTGGAACGCTCTGAGCCCCAGACAGGGCCTGGGAGCTGTGCCAGAGTCACTCTGTGCCACCAAAGACTCAAAGTCCAACTGTCTGTGGTCAGAGACAGGAAAGGGTGGAAAAGAGGTACCAGGAGAGGAGGGAAAGGGAAAAACCAGATCCTAAATCAGGGGGATGAACTTGAATGAATGAACTTTAAGGTCCATTTCAACCCAAAGGGAAGAAAACAGATTCTAAATCTGGGGATGCACTTGAATGGATGAGCTTTAAGGTCCCTTCCAACTTTAAAGTCCTTTCCCTTTTTCCAAAGGGAAAACCAGATCCTAAATCAGGGGGATGAACTTGAATGAATGAACTTTAAGGTCCATTTCAACCCAAAGGGAAAACCAAATCTTAAATCAGGGAGATGCACTTTAATGGATGAGCTTTAAGGTCCCTTCCAACTTTAAAGTCCTTTTTTTTTTTCCAAAGGGAAAACTAGATACTAAATCAGGGGATGCACTTGAGTGGATGAACTTAAGGTCCATTTCAACACAAAGGGAAAAAAATAGATGCTAAATCTAGAGATGCACTTTAAGGGATGAGCTTGAGGGTCCCTTCCACCCCAAGGGGAAAATACAGATCCTAAATCAGGGGATGCACTTGAATGGATGAGCTTTAAATTGTGACCACAGGGGTTTAGGAACCAAAACCCTGCAGGGCTCTAAAACCCAACCAAAATTTGCTTTTTCGTACCACAAATGGGACAGAAGGAGCAAACCCCGTGGAGATGGACGCTATTGACCATGTGCCTGGGTTTTTGATTAATTACAAATCAACAGGAGCCAGCAGAGTTTCATAAAACCAAATCAGTTTTGATGTTGTTCTTTAAACATTACCCAGGCCCTGCTGCAGAGCCCAGAGATGCTGAGGGCAGAAAGCTCCTTCCCCTTGATCTTTTACCTCAATTTTTATTTTTTTAAGTGCTGCTTTTCAGGGTTCCCAAGTGCTGGGGACTCCTCTGCAGGCAGCAGCTGAGCTGGGCTGTTTATTTATAAGAGTCAACCAGAGCCACACAAAAGGTTATGGCCACGGGCCAAATGTCTTTGACATCATAGCCTGTCATTAATGGCATAAATCCTCCGTGATTTCATTTCCCAACTGAGCCAACCAGCATCTCTCCCAGATTATTTCAAAGGGAAAAAAAGTCTAAACATTTACCTTCAAACCCCAAACAGATCGTATCGTTCCATTCTGCCTGCCCCATATTAAATATATTCTCTTGCACATGGCATTTTTATGGCAGGTTGTGACCACTCCTGGAGCTCGTTTCAGAAGGAGATAGGCTCAGAAAGAGAAATTTTCTCATTGTTCCCTAAGGGCAAAAACAAAAAAATGACATTTCATTCAACAAAACCTTTTCTACCCACTGCACTTTGCTGTTTTAATGTATTTTTGTTCCCCAGTTCTCTGTCTGAAGGAGAGAAATATGTAAAAGCTTGTTCTCTGTGCCACAACCTCTTCAGTGTGAGAATATTTAATGTGGAAAAGTTTTCCTTTACACCATTTTTGTCCCATTTATTCCATCATATCCATAATATCACATTATTATAATATTATCATATTGTTATTATATATTGTGTTATTATTATGATATTATCATATAATATGATATTATCATATTATTATTATGCTATCATATTAATATAATATTATCATATTATTATAATATTATCATATTATTTATGATGGAAAAAAAGAGGACAAAAATCGTGAGGTTATGTGAAAAACATCAGGAAGTCACTCTGAGCATGAAAGGTCTGAATACACCTATAATACCTGAATATTTTAATTAAAATCCTTTGGGATTTTAAGTCTTCCTCACCTTCTGCTTGATAAAATCCAGGTGGAAAATATTTGATAAAAATATCAGATCTTTTTTGACCAGTCATTGTTTGTTACTGAACTGGGCCTAAAATGCTCAAGGAAAGTTTTCCAAACCGGGACTTCCACTAAACCTGCTGGGATAAACCAGGAATTCTACACATATAAACAGTCAGAGGGTTAGGATTGCCCTCAAATTTTGGAATATTTGCTGAAATGGCTCCAGTTTGAGATGAAAAGAGCCTGACTGCACTCCTGCCCCCAAGGGCAGCTTCCCATAAAGTCAGGGAAGCTCCCACTTATCAGCTGCCCTGGAGGAGATGTTAATTATCTGAAATTACAGATCCAAATGAGCTCAAAGAAGGCGAATTCAGGCTCAGCCCAAGCCCAGGTCGGGTTTTAGGGGCACCATTGGAGGTGATTTTTGGGGCACCATTGGAGGTGATTTGAGATCCTCCTGGAGCTGCCTTTGCTCAGCCCCTGGAGGGCTCTGGGTCCCAAGGAAAGGAATGCCATGGAGCATCCACAGTGCCAAGGAGGATCCCCAGGCTGAGAGGATCAATGTGGATTTCCCCAGGGCAGGAAGAACCCTCAGGGTCTCGAGAGAGAGAAGCAAATCCCCCCAGCCTCAAAAGGACAGAGCAGGGGCTGGGCAGGACAGCACAAAGGTCCCCTCTGAGCCACCACCCCACCTCCACCCCACACCACCACAGAACAGCAGAAGGACCTCCAGCATACCTGAGGAAATGAAAATTGGCTGTTTCCCCCTTTTTTTTTTGGAGTTTTGGGATCTCAGGAGGCATCGTCGAGCGAGCACTGCCGACAGCAGGGCTGTGTCAGAGCTCTCCTGCCAGAGCCAGAGTGAAAATATCCCTGCAAAGCACCAGTAGCTTCATGCTTATGACTAACACATCCCAAAGGTGCCATAACATGCAGGGAGGCAGGGAATTCTGGGGTGCTGGAAGGAGTACAGCGAGAGGAGGAGCTGCAGGCCAGAGGTTCTGAGCAAAGCCAGCGAGTTTCTTTTTTTCCACAATTTATCATCCTACTTTTACTCCGCTCCTCTTGAGTGCACAGATGAAAAGTCCCACAACTCCAGCACGGGCTGAGCCAGCCAAGAAAAAGAAAAGCAGCTTGCTCTGCTTCCCCAGGGCACGGATTGTGGCTGTTTGTTAATGGGTTTTGATACGTGCAGGAGACAGATTTCAAGGAAGGAATGTGGTCATCTCCTATCAGAGACAGGATCTCCCCTGCTGGAACTGAGTGTGTCTCCTCGTGCTGGGGGCAGGCAGGGCTTGGGGTGGAATGTGGGTGGTTTTTGGCACAAATCTCCCAGTGCAGGGCTCCTTTCTGGGCAGCTCCTGGGCTCTCACAGCGCTGCTGGGAATAGTCACGGAATGGTTTGGGTTGGGAGGGACATTAAAGGTGATCTTGTTTCACCTCCTGCCATGGCAGGGACACTTCCACTGTCCCAGGGTGCTCCAGCTGGCCTTGGGCACTGCCAGGGATCCAGGGGCAGCCCTGTGCCAGGATCTCACCCCTCTCACAGCCAGGAATTCCTTTCCAATATCCCATCCATCCCTGCCCTCTGGCAGTGGAAGCCATTCCCTGTGTCCTATCCCTCCATCCTTTGTCCCCAGTCCCTCTCCAGCTCTTCTGCATCCCCTTTAGGCCCTGGAATGCTGCAATAAAATCACCCAGGAGCCAAATTTGAGCCCTTCCTCACAGGAGAGGTTCTCCATCCTTCTGGTCACCTTTGTGCCTGCTCTGGACTCTCTCCATGTCCCTCCTGAGCTGGGGGCAGAGCAGCAGGAGGCAGATCCCAAATGCTCAGCTCACAGACATTCCCTTGGATGATGTGTCAGCAAAACTCCACCAGCCTTTAGAGTAGATAAAGTCACCTGTGAAAATGCTGGGCAGGTTCTCCTTGAGCACCCACCACCATCCAAACCAATGCCATGAAAATATCCATGGAGGGAAACCTGCCAGACTTGGAGAGTGTGAGGGTTTCAAGCACCACCTAATTAATTACACCTCAAACATATGCAAATGGTTTTAATGTGAAACAAAACCTCCAAGTGTGAAAACACAGGACACAACAGGAGTGTTTCATTCTTTCTGGAGCACTGCCATTGATGGTGATGCCTTCAGTTTTAGCTTTTAGCTAAAACTTTTTTTAGGTTTAGTTTTGTGTTTTTCAGCTCCTGTGCTGCATCACTGCAGGGCTCTGAGCTCCATAGAAGGGGTCAGCAAAGCTCTCCTCACAGTTTGGGCAGGCAGAACAATCCAGGCCTGAGACCCAAGGACCTCAGACCCCAAAAAATATAAACAAAAATGATTCTGCGGGGAAAGCAAATGGGGGAATGTGACTTCATTACCTGAAGCTGTAATTGGACAATTAACTCTTGATATGCAAATAAAGCAAACTTATACCTGCCCCATAAACTCATGAACATTGTCTATGTTGGGTGTAGCTTCTGTTTAGGAAATGAATTTATAGAAAATTTATATTAATTTATTTATGCAAATAGAACAAAATTTATTTATGCAAATAGACCAAACTGTCCCACAAACTGGTGACCATCGTACATGTTGGGTGTAGCCTCTGTGTGGGAAATGAATTTATAGAAAATATTCAAAGCCTCTCAGATTGTCAAATTCTCAAACCTCTGCAAGGCTTTGCACTGCCCAAGGTGTAGCTACTGAAGGCCTTTAATAAAAACTCACTTTATTTTCTAACTCTGCCCAGCCTCTGTTCGAGGTGCCCCTCCAAGGCATCAATGGGGTGGCACAGCAGCATGGCACGATTCCTGCAGAGGACAAAAAGGAGGGACCAGAGATGCCAATGCTGCTCCCATCTCCTTTTCCCTGCTCTCTCCCAGTAGTTCCATTCGTGGCTGATGAGAGCACAGCCCTGAGCAGCAGGATGGCTCCCTGGGAAGGCCACAGGGGATGAGAGAGCTCTCATTATCCCCACAAAGCTGCGCCTCTGCCTCAGCCAGAGCTGTCACAACACGCTGAGCTCCAGGGATTCCTGGGGGAGCTGGGCTGACACAGCTCCTTCTGATTTGCATGGATTCACGAGTCTCACACAGTCTTTTTGTCCAGAGGTTCTGAAGATGTTTAGTCAGTGCATACCTGGAGTTAATTTGACAGAAATTCTGTCAGAGACAATGCCAGGGGACAGGTGGTGCCTTTTGGACTACCTAAAAACAGAGGCCAGGCAGAATTAAGGGAATAAAAAGCAATTTTATTTATTGCAGGGCATTCAGGTACATTAAGGGCAGACAAAGCCCACCCAAAATGGGTGAGGGGTCATAGGTGTTCCCACTTTTATAAGTTTGGTCCATTTGCATATTGGGGGTTCATCTTCCAATTACAGCTCCAGCTAATGAAGTCATTCACCCCAAGTTTGCTCCCCCAACTCCCTTTTGTTTCCATCTCAGGGCCTGAGGCAGTGAGGTGTCCCTGATTCCCAGGCCTGCAGAGGAATTGTTGTGTCTGCCCCAAATGGGGAAGCAGCAGCTCCCACTGTACATGGAGTTTAGAGTTACACACTGAAGAACTGCAGGATTACAAATAGATGAAAATATAAAAGGCAGAACCCTGAGGCATCAGGGATGACCTGGACAATGGCACTGAGCTGCCCCTGTCCCTGCAGGGCCCAGGGGTGACAGCAGTGCCGGGCCAGGCCGCGGTTCCTGAGCAGGTGCAGGGGAAGCTCTGCAGGACATATTGGGGGTTCATCTTCCAATTACAGCTCCAGCTAATGAAGTCATTCTCCCCAAGTTTCCTGCCCCCAACTTTGTTTCCATCTCAGGGCCTGAGGCAGTGAGGTGTCCTTGATTGCCAGGCCTGCAGAGGAATTGTTGTATCTGCCCCAAATGTGAAAGCAGCAGCTCCCACTGTACATGGAGTTTAGAGTCACACACTGAAGAGCTGCAGGATTACAAATAGATGAAGAATATAAAATTCAAAATCCTGAGGCATCACAGGCCCTGCAATGCTGGCAGCCCTGACCTGTTAAACACCCAGGGCAGGGGCTGCAGCAGGATTTCATCCCAGCACTTAATGAGCCAGCAATAAATACCAGCACGCTCCAACTGTGTGGAAATGTTACAGCTCTGAAGGTAAATAGCAGAGCCAGCAGGGTCCTGAGATCACAGCCTGCTGTCCCTGCCAGGAGAGAGGGTGAGGAGGGCGCAAATGAACTCCAGAGAGCACTGGGAGAAAGCCTTGGAGCATTGGAGATAAATGCTGTAACACAGCTCCAGTATTGGCTCTAATTAGGATAAATCAGGGCTTCACTAATTGCTTTTAATCCTTTGGTGTCTTGCTGACAGGAGTGACCATGGCCAGAACGTGGAGAGGATCCATGGGGGGATCCACATTCTCTGTGTCCCACTGGCACCCCCAGAGCCCCATTCCCACCTGGATCAGAGCTGGGATGGGCCAGAACAGAGGGAAAAGGGAACCCAAGGACCCTGTGAACCCCATGAGCCCAAATCTGCACCAGCACAGCCTGGAGCAGGAATAACCAGATTTAATAAACCTGGCCTAATTCTGGTTTGTCCAGTGTCATTGGAGAAGTGGCACTGTCACCTTCCAATCCACTGTCACTTTTGTAAATCTATAAAAGTTGGAGTCAGCAAATAAATAATTTCCTTTTTTTCACCTTGAGAACAGCAGTGTGTGCACATCTTTGTGTCCCATGGTGACAGGAGAGGGTGCTCACGATTTAGGGAAGGGCCAGGGAGGGGTCCCCAGGCTGTCCCTGAGGGAATCCAGGGCAGGGCACTGAGCAGCTGTGCCCCAGGATGCCTTCAGCAGCAGGGAGAAGAGGCAGATGCAGGCAGTGGCAGCTAATCTGTGCCTCTAAATCCAGCCCTGTAATTATGATGATAAGCTTTCCATTGGATTCAAAAAGTAAATTTGAATGTATAAATAGAGTCCTGCTCAGCAGGGTCAGGGCTGCAGCCCAGGCGTGGATAAATGGCATTACAGGCTGATAAAAGGGCTGGGAATCAGCAGAGGGGTCAGAGCTGCACTGAAATGTTCCCCTCAGCTGGGGCAGCAGCGTTTGATCCCAGCTGGATCAAGCTTGGCAGCTGAGTCATGGTTGTGCTGATGCCTCAGGTTTATCTTTTCTGTGTTTCAGGTTCTGTGCTGCTTTAGTGAGTGGGGCTGGGCTCACACCAGGGGATGCTGAGCTCTGTGCACAGAGCAGGGAGACAAAACAATTCCTGCTCCAGCTGGGCACCAAGGACAAATGACCCAAATCTCAGCCCAGGAGCACAAACACCGTGGGCTGGAGAGAGAAAAACAAGCAGGGTGGGACTGGATGGGCTAAAGCTGGAATGGGACAATGAACTGCAAGGTGCAAATGGAGCAGAACTGATCCAAGGGAGAGACCCCGTGCCCGGCCGTGCATTTTGGGACCATTTTGGTTCACCTTGGGTGCAGCCCTGGCTGGGCTCTTGTGCTGCCCAAGGTGGATCCATGGAGGAGATGCTTTGAATAAATCCCTGCTTTATTCTGTAACTCTGCCCAGCCTCTGCTCCAGCTCAGCCTTCCCAAGGCATCAGTGCAGCCTCAATATCTGCCCTGGAGGCCACAGAAATCAGGATTTCACAGCTCCCTGTGGCTCCTGGAGGCTGTGCTCCCCTGTCCTGGTGACACAGGGCTCAGGGAAATGAGGGATGCAGATTACACCCAGCCTCTTTGGAGCTGAGTTCCAATAAGGAGATGTTCCAGGCAGACACGAAACACGGGGATTTCAAGATGACTTTCCTGCTTAATTTTTTAATCCTTTGCTGATGCTCTGGGTGCTTTCATCCCTCCCCCCTTTCCCTGCTTTGGAGTTTTTCTTCCATTTCCGCTCGGAGCAAGGAATGACCTGGAGCTCTGCCGTCCCAGGTGTGACCTCAAGGAAAGCTCCTGGGGCAGATTTTCCCTGTCCAAGTCTCGTTTGTGTTCTCCCATGGGAAATAACGATGGGATCACCTTTCCTCCTGCCTTTTGTGGAGACAGAGAACGAGCTGTCTGTTCCTCAAGAGCTCCAGACAATGCCTGTGCTCAGACAACCATAAACACAGCTCAATATCCCCCTCCAGACCCATCTCCCTCCTCCTTTACACACACAGGCTGCACACACCGAGCTCATCCTCAAATTGTTTTGGTTTTTTTTTTTTCATTTTTTTTTCATTATTTATTTAGAAATAATAAAATAAGACATAATATATAAAAATCTGTACAATCCACAATTTGTGCAGTACATTAGGAAGACTTCGATACAAAAAGGCTGCAAACAGGAAAATAGTCATGGACAACTGTCGGATGCCGAGATTGTTCGTCTCACAAGAGCTGCAGGCCAAAAAAAGTCCTTACAAAATCAGCTTCTGATGGGCTCTGGGGTGGTCACTATGCAGCACCTTCTACTCCACAATGTGGTGAGCAGCCAGAATTAAAGACATTACAGTACTTCTCAGTTTTACCTTGTGTAATCCATCGTGACAAAGAAAAACTAAGAGAACAAATTAAATACCTGAACCCTTTGTCTTTTTTCCGAGGGCTTCCCCTAACACAGGAGTGTTTTCACCGTGAAATTCAATTAATTAAAGCCAGCTAATGAGGGAGGATTCCTACCCCGGCCACTTAACCCAGGAGAACTCACACGGAAGAGACGGAGGGAGGGAAAAATCCCCAGCCACCTCTGCTCCTGTCACTGTACACAGAATTATGGGTCAGACAATGTGTCTCATTCAAGTATTTTCAGGGAAGGGCAGAAATAACATATTCCCCCCCTGCCCCTAAGCAAAAGACAGGATAAAAGCTTCCGTGTGAGAGCCGGGTGAGCCAATTTATCCTGGATAAAGAGGCTGAACCGAGGCCTGGAGGAGTCTGTGGGTAGAGCTCCGGCAGCTTAAAGTTTATAATGTAAGGTTTAAAGTTTAAGGTTTAAAATATAAAGTTCAAGGTTTAAATTTAAGGTTTGAAGTTCAAGGTTTAAAGTTAAAAGTTTAAGGTTTGAAGTCAGCCCAAACTTGGCCCACGATCAACGGGAGCTGAAGGAAAGCTGTCGGTCACTGTCTAGTCCTTAAAAATATATTTTTTTTAAATTATTACTCCAATTTGCTGGTGAAAAAAGCCAAAATTGATGGGAAAAAGGGAAAAGGGACTTGCAGGGCTCTTCCCAGCAGCTTCCCAGAGCCAGGGCTGAAGTGTGGGATTCCCTGGGCAAAGACAAAGGGTTGGGAAAGCGAGAACAAGCAGAGATTAGCAATGGATTACACCTGCACACCCCCCTCCACACGGCTCTGGGAGCTCTGCAAAAACTCCAGTAACCACAACGTGTTCTCAAATGAAAAGTCCATGCTTAAAAAATAAATAAAGAGAAGTTCAGAGCATTAGGAATCCTATAAGGCTTGCAAGTAATTTGCTAAAAATCATGCTAACCTGTAGCATCTAGTCCTAGAGAGCCGAGACTGCTGAGCTGAATTGATACTTTTTTTTTTTGTGGCCTTTTCGTTGTCTTCTCCTTGTCCTCCTTTACAGACTTCTATTTACATTTGGCTTTAAATATGAAAATACTTGATAAACTTTATAAAATGTACAATTTTTTAAAAATATTTCTGAAAAACCGACTTGAAAAACAAAACAAAACAAACAAGAAAGAAGAAAAAAAAAAAAAGAAAAAAAGAAAACAAACAAACCCAAAACCTCTGCACCAGAAATGTTAAAGAGGAGGGGATTTTTTTTTTTTTTTTAACTCTCTGGATTTCTTGTGTGTCAAAGAAAAGAGACAAATCCTGCATTTTCCATCTCTCCCCGTTTCTCAAATATCTCAAGTATCATTTGGTGGGAGCGCTGTGCACCTGGGGATGCTGATGTGACACCAGGTCCCCTTTCTCTGCTCAGCCTCCCTTTCCCCGCTGTGTTTTCGTGCCCTCTCTGTGTCACTGAATACTCTTTGGTTTGGTTTTTCTCCTTTTGCAGGAACATCACCCTTAGCAGCACTAGCAGCACCCCGTTGTCTCCACCACTGTTGACCCAGAAACTGCAACCAGACCACCTTTAAATGTCCACCCTTCCCTTCCTCTTCCATCCTCCCACCCCAAAAACAGCCTAACAGGACTTGCACTTCATCCTCTGCCCTCTCCAGGAGCCAAATCTGTGTTTACACCATGGAAATTCCCCCAGTTTCCAACCCTGTAGACAGCATCTTATCAGAAACCAGTTCATTGCAGGCATTTCTTCCAGGCAGGGCTGCCAGGGGCCAGAGGCCTTCACAGACATCCACGTGCAGAAGACACCAGACCTAGAACAAGCTGTTTTTTAATGGCATACAGTGATCCAATACTGCAAGAGTCATCTGGGACTGCCATCCCCACCGCCCCCACGAGCAGGGGCCAAGCACAGCTTTGCTGTCTCCTTGAGCTTAGAGGCACAGAGAATTTAAAACCTTCGGGGTGAAGGAGCCAAAACACCACCAGGGCTTTGCTGAAGGTGACAAAATCTGCTTGGTGACGAGCGATGGGCGAGTGTCACCGGCTGAGCTGGGTGATGCCGGGGAGGGAGGCAGGAGATGGAGCTCCCTTTGCAGCCTCGTGCTCCCCAAAGCATCCCTCTCTCTCCACCAGATGGAAATCCACCTCCCTCACAGCCCTGCCCTGCTGGAGAGAAGCATTTTACCCAAAAAACATCCCTCTGCCACTCCTGAGTGCTGTGCTGCCAAGGCCCTTTCCTCCTCTTCCTTCCTCCTCAAAAATCCCTTCTGGGGGTTTCTCTGCTGCTTGGCTCATCCGTGGCCAAGCTCCAGCAGCCTCTGGCATCAGCCAGCAGCTCCACAGCGTGTCCATGGCACAATTTCAGGAAAGCTCCTCTGCTCAGAGCTGGGGAGGCCAGGGAGGACACGCAGATGATGCTGGTTTGCTTCCCCCAATTGAGTTTTTTCTCCTGCAAGAAAAGAGGGATTTTGTCCCCCACACAGAAGAACAGGGGGAAAGAGAAGGAGGCCCAGCTTGCTTTAGATCCGAGCCTTAAGCCTTTAGAATAAGGTGCAAAATAAAGGTCTTAAAAAGAAAAGGAAAAAAAAAAAAGAAAAAAGTCAAAACCAAAAAAGTGTCTGAGGTTTGATTTTTTTTTGTTGTTGTTGTTGTTTAAAGCAGCCTGTTCCTTTTTTTTTCCTTTTTTTTTCTTTTTTTTTAAATAAACTCCACTGTGCAAAACTGTGCATTTTCTTTGGTATCCACTTAGGTAGTTTGAACTTAGTACTTTTTCCTATGTATACATAACTTTTGTCTCATTTTTTCTTTAGACAGAGAATTAAATTCTCCCCCCAAAAAAATCATAAATTTTGCTGGAGGCTACTGATTGGCCTGATATTACATAATGCCCATTATGTAATTGGAAAGAGAGAAATTGATTCTAGCTATCAACTACTGGCCTCAAAAGGAGTTTAAACTTTCTGGCAACATTGGCCTCTCTGAACTGATCATGAGCTTTTCAACCCAAAAAGTTCAACACTGACTTTTTTTTTTTTTCTTTTTAAATTACACAAGAGAAAATAAAAACTACACTGCAACAAAAATAACCATTTGTGTTCATGTAGTTAGCAGCAGCTTTTTTAAAAAATAATTATAATAATAATAATAAGGCAGATTCTTGCCTTTGTTATGCCATTAAAAACATTCTTGTTCCCTAGAGAGAAGCATTCTGGAAAAAGTTGAAAACAAAAAATAATAATAACCCAACCAAAGCTTGCCTGCAAGTTCAAGTTTTGTAAAAAAATATATACATAATTTATTCTACAACATATGTGCCTTCTGTTCATACTTAGACATGTTTAGTGCTTTGTGTTTAGAGTTCATTTCCTGTCGTCCCTCCTCTGAGGACAGCCCTAAAACCAGCCTGGGTTCCTCGGGTCTGCTGCCTTCACACCACTCTTCCACAGTACCGTTGTCTGCAAACTCTTCTGGGCCAACTTCTCAGGTCAAGGAGCCCTTGCCCGACGGACACGGCGGGCGTTTGTCCTTCCAGCCCCGCGGCAGAGGCAGAGCCTCGCCAGTCATATCTCCGACTCCCGCCGCAGCGGCCGCGGCTCCAGGGGCACCCCCGCCTGGTTGTGGTGCTCCATGTCCGGGTGCGTGTCCGTGCTCATGCTCTCGGGCACGCCCGTGTCGATCTCGTCCTCCTCCTTGCTGCTGAGGGCCACCTCGTTCTCGTAGCAGAAGGAGTTGGCGTTGGAGAGGATGTATTTCTTCTCCGCTAAGTCCCTGGCACTGCAGATGGGTGTGTTGGGCACTTCGTACGTTTTGTGGAACCTCGAGTAGTCCACCTTGTAGTAGTTCTTCTCCTCGAAGAGCACGGGCTCGTAGCGGTGGCCCCAGAGGATCTCGTTGGCCAGATACGAGCTACGGCACTGCGTGGTCATGGCGGTGGCCTCCACCATGCCCTCCAAGATGACCACGATCTCGAAGTCAGCATTGTCCATGTCCTGTTTGCTCAGGTCGTACAGGGGACTGTCCTCGTCGATCTCGTGCACTATTGTAATGGGGGACACCAGGAAGATGCGGTCGATGCCGCTGTCGAAGCCCACGTTGATGTCGATCTGATCCAGGGGGATGTACTCCCCTTCCGACGTGATCCTGGATTTCAGGAGCTGCGCCCGCACGTGCGCCTCCACCAGGTGGCTTTTCCTCAGGTTCCCCACGCGCCACATCAGGCACAGCTTCCCGTCCCTCATGGCCACCACGGCGTTGTGGCTGAAGACCAGAGTTTCGTTCCTCTTTTTTGGCTTAGCCATCTTTGCCATGACGGCGCCAATGATGAAGGCATCGATGATGCAGCCCACGATGGACTGGAAAACCACCATGAACACGGCGATGGGACACTCGTCGGTGACGCACCTGAAGCCGTAGCCGATCGTGGTCTGGGTCTCGATGGAGAACAGGAAGGCTGCGGTGAAGCTGCTCACCTGAGACACGCAAGGCTTGCTGTTCTCTTGGTTCTCCAGATCCCCGTGCAACAGCGCGATCAACCAAAACACACAGCCAAAAAAAAGCCAGGAGAGGATGAACGTCAGGCAGAAGATCACCAGCATCCACCTCCAGCGGATGTCCACGCACGTGGTGAAGATGTCGGCCAGGTAGCGCTGCCCCTTCTCGCCCACGTTGATGAACTGGACGTTGCAGTGCCCGTCCTTCTTGACGAAGCGGCTCCGGCACTGCTGCCGGGTGTGGACCTTGCCCTTGCCGTTGCCGAAGCCGTTGGCCACGGCCATGGTGGACAGCTTCATGCCGTCCTCCTCCGAGGACACGATGCTGTAGCGGTTGGTTCGCACGCTGCCCATCACTACTGCCGGGGACTGAGGTGCTTCTGCTTTAGAAAACAGTCTGAGTTTCTGCAAAACCCTTTGGAGAAACAGTTTTGAAAGTTCTACAGGAACACACACACGCGGAAAAGCCGGGCGGAGGCCGGAGTCCCCAGAAGCCCTCGGATCGACCAAGGACGCTCTTCTGGCATGCAGGGTGAGCTCAGCAAGCCACCGTCATAGAGAGGGCATGGTCTGCAAGAGAAAGAGAAGTGGCACTTTAGATCCTGGAGGAAAAGCATGGGGGATCAAGGAGAATGACACCTGAGGGCCTGCAGGAAGTTTCCTCTTTTTAATGGCATTTTCAGCGATGCTCAACATTCGCAGCTGTGCATGGACAGGGGTCACACGTGGTTACTGCAAGGAAGGAATTGCCCTTCCCGAAGGAAAGCACTGAAGGGGACGTGTCACACCAGCCTGAGCAATGTTCACTTTAAAGCTGGGCACGCAAAGGATCTCTCTGCTATTTATAACTGTGATTTCTGCTTATTTTGAAACAAACAACTCCCTTGAACATCCTTCTGCTGTTCAAACACAAATGCTGAAGTGGTTTACAGCGACTAATGATGTGTCTCGTGGACTGTCTGACCCGTGACAAAGCAGGGAGTGAGCAAAAGGGAAGGTGGAGGCAGGGAATAAACTTGGGGAGCGCAGATAGCGGTGATTACATGAAATTAAAGCACATATGATTGTTTTAATTAAGCTAACAGAAGGAGTTGTGCATTCTCAGCAAATTTCAAGAACAAGGGCTGCAGTAGCTTCTGTCTAACTCCATAAACTCATCGGGATCTCTGTAGTTTTCACACTCAAGTTTGGCCTGAGTTGTACAAAACCAATTAAACCTTTCAAACCTCTCATCTGCTCCTTCTAAAGCCACCAGAAAAACCAAGCAGGATCAGCTGAGTGCCCTCCTAACGCCTTTAGGAGCCTCCCCAGCACTTTCCCCTCCAGAGCTCGAGGCAGCCCCTTCCATCTCCAGCAGGTCACAGCCCCGAGGGTCCCATGGGTCTGAAATGTCACCAATCAAGACTCAGCAGAAAAGCTACAAAATCTCCTTCCTGCGGGGAGAAGGCACCAAAAACTTGTTTCAGGGAGGTCTGGCTTAGACCCAGGTCTAGCTTTTAACAAGTGCGTCATCCATTAAGTCATGTACTGCATATCAGGAAATGGAATTGAAATACTGCAGAGGAGAAGAGATGCATTAAAGCAACTGCTGCAGCCACACATGGCCCACGGAGGGAATAAAGCTGAACCCGGGTGGGGAGGAATGTCTGCTGTCCCTCTGGCACGGCACGGGAGGCTCCAGAACCATTTACAGTAGCAGGGGATTAAATCACGGCGCTCTTCCTAAATTAATGTTATCAAAACTCATCTGAGCCTGTCCAAAAGCCAACAAAACTGCAGCCACTGTGGAGCACAACCCCTGCCCGGCAGGACCTCTGCTCTTCTCTGCCTGGAATCTCACAGCAGCTGGAGATGTTATCTCCTTTCCCAACAACAGCAGCCCCTCAAGCCCAGCTGATGTGCTCCAAACACTCGAGCGATTTCAAACAACTCCTCAAGCCCTCCCACATCCTTCAGCCACATTACAGAGGCTTGAGCTCAGCAAACACTTGTTAGGAAAAGAGCAGGTGACAAACAGCAACATCATCAGCTGTGTGTGTGTGCAGGCTGCTTTTCCCTCCAGGATCTCCTCAGGGTTCACTTTCACCTCCTCTTTTCCCCTCGCTCCTGTTTGTTGTGCAAGAATGTGTCCCGCTGCCTCCTTGCCAAAGATTAGTCATCTGTGACTTCAGCTCAGACAAGACATTTTGGCAGCTCCTGGGTTCTGTAATGCCCCTTTGAGTGCAGCTCTCAGCACTGAACACTTCTGCCCTCATGCTTATTCTGGGTGCTTATTCTTACTTTTACAATCCTCACTGTGTAAGGATCCACTTTTCCTCCCCTTACACCTTTTTGTTCCCAGGGTTTCTCATTCCCGTCAAGATATCGTGCTCAAAAATACAAAAGAATTCTTTAAACGCTCACTTAAATGATTTGTTTTGGCCAAAACCCCGCTTTTATTAGAAACCTGAACACGGCGGGGAAGTGAAATTACTGTTAATACATCCCACATAAAAAAACTTCTTGAAAAGCCATCGCACTGCTCTGCGAATCGATCACTTTCACAAACCACATCCTATAATCACAGTCATGTTCGACTTCCACAGTCAAAGCCTGGTTTGTTCCAAGCTGATGGAAACACAGCCTAGGAAACAGTTTATTCTGGAGGGGTTTTTTTGTTGGTTTTTTTTTTTTTTTTCCTTTTCTTTCCTGGATTTTCGATGAAAACTTTTGGTGGAGAGAAAGATAAGCTGCAACATTTAAAGTGTCTGAATATGCAGCTTCTCCCACTAAAGTCTCGACCTGAGGACACTTGTTTGGATCCCACAAATCCCTGAATTCCTAATACCAGCATCCTGTGGCTGCATTTAGAAGTTTGGGACCTGAATTTGTTGTATTCTCCCCTGCAGGACTGAGCACCTCTCCCCTTCTGTCCCTTGCCCGAATCTCTCCTCGCTGGCTGTGCTGTGGGAGTGCAGCTGCACCCTTTGGTGCCAAGGACCCCAAAACCTGGGGGTGAGCCCGGGGCAGCTCTGGAGCCTGCTGGAAGCTCACAGCACAGAGCTCTGGCACGCTGCAGGGCGGCAGAGCTGTGTGCCTGCTTTTCCAGCACAAACTGCCTCCCTTCCTGTGAGTGCTGGGGCAGGGAGGGTGGGATGGGAGCAGGAGCAGCACCACGCACAGGGATCAGCCAGAGGGGCTGAGCTCACTCCTGCTCGTGGAAATACAGCTCTTGTGAAATGCCCTGTGCATGCACTGGCTGTCCCAGCACCTGCTCCGTGCTCACCCTGACCCTCAACACCAAAAGTTCCCCAAAAACCCCAGGAACAAAGCAGCAGGAAAACTGAATGCTACTTCTCCTTGTGCCAATCCACCTGCTGCTCAAAGGCTGCTGCTCCTCATTCCATCCCAGCATCAGCTGCTGGTGGCACCAAAAATTCCAGGCTGGTGTGGGAGCAGCCCTGCAACCCTCACTGGGCAGAGGGAGCCAACCCAGCACCAAAAACCCAGCCCAGGATTCCCAGTATTTGCCTTACTGGGCCCAGTGCAGTGCAGCCAGACACAGAGCTGTAAATTCAATCATCACCAGGCACGTTGTCATTATTATTATTACTATATTTATTATTATTATTATTAGTCCAGGTGACCTTTCCTCCTGGAAGGGAAGATAAGCAACTCAGCTTGGAATTACCAGCAGTGGCGGGGACATGGGATTACTGAGCAGGGATGAGATGGGAGAGCCTGGCTGGCTCTGCTGGGAAGGGATGCCTGGAGAAGGGAGGAAAACAACGGGGCTGTGCTGCATCTGCAGCATTTGGGGAAATGCCACCGTGAGGAGCCCAAACCTTCCCCTGAGCATCCCCTGCAGACCTTCCCGGGGGAAGGACGCGCACATCGCAAGGCACAGCAGGAGGGGAATTCGGGCAGAGGTTAAAGTCCTTCGGAGGGATAACTCCGGAGCACAGAAGGGTCGGGAGAGCAGCAGGCAGCGCTCGGAGCGGTTATTCATTCCCCGGCTGACGCCACCGAGCCCAGCCGGGCACATGTTGCCAAGAGAGCACCAGCAGCACCTCAGCCAAGCGCACCCTCCTCCCTGCTGCCCTCGGAAAGCAGAACAAAGCGGCGGCCGAGCCTGTTCCCGCATTCCTGCTCCCTCGCAGCCCCTCTGTAACCTTTTCTCCTTAAAAGTCATTCCCCAGGGCTCCTCCGCTGCTCCGGCCGCGACTCAAGTTACGCGGAGCTGCCTTGGGGAGAAGGATCTGACCTTCAGCGGCAGGCAGCGAGCAGGGGGTGGGAGAAAAAATTAAAAAAGAGCACACGATGCGGGGAAATGGGTGCGAAGAAATAGGAGAAAGGGAAGGACAAGTGGCGCTCGCATCTGCTGTCCTGCCAAGGAGACGGGAGCGGGCACAAAGCAGCTCCGAGCGGAGCAGCCATCACCAGGGGGTGTACGCGGAGCACCGGCGGCGGGGATGGAAAAGCAAACAAGTGTAAAGGTAAGGCTGAGCCACGGAGACAAGTGCGGGGTGGGGACGGAGCTGCGGGGACAGAGCTGCGGCTCGAGCCGGGCCAGTGGCACCTGCGGGTCCCCTGCGGGTCCCCAGCGCCCCCGCCCCGCTCACTGACCCCCCAAACCCATCTACATTCGCTTATCAGTATTTTTTCCTTTCACTGTCATGAGCTAAGCTGAAACAATACAGCTCTTCGCTGCCTTTCCAAATGCTTTTTTTTTTCCCCTGCTTCGCATTTTTTTTGGCAGGACGGTCAGAAAGAAAGAAGCCCTCCCGCTTGCACCGTGCCGATGAATGAAGCTACAGGTTCATCTCACACCCCTCCAAACCATCCCGGGCGCTCAAACCCACGCACCCGAGCCGAGATTCGCCGCTTCTGCAGGAAACAACAGGCGAGAAGAAGGCGAAGGGATGGAGCGGTGCGCTTTGTGCGACGCGGAGTTGTCATGCGAACTTCCAGCCCTTCCCCAGGATAAAATATCCCGAGGGGGGAGGAAAAAAAAGGAGGGGAGCAGCTGGTGCATGGAAAGTTATGAGCACAAACAGATGCTGCAAGCAGATGCTCGGGCGCTCCAGCCATACCTATCGAATTATTTTAGGCGCTGAGAATAGCTCCGTGAGAAACGCAGGAGTTCCCCCTCTTCTCCAAGCCGACGCTTTTATCGCGGGGGTATCGCGACAGCGCCCGTGCCGCGCATCGCCTCCGCTGCTCGGGGAGAGACGCGGGGAAGGAGGCGAGCCTTACCTGCGGCGGCCGCGAGGGAGGTGCCGGTGCGGAGAAGGGGTGAGAAAGATCCGTGGCGAGGCCGTGCCCGGTGCCCGCTCCGCTCGCACTGCGCTCCCGCCCGCCCGCGGCCCCTTTTTGCGGGCGGCCATGGCACGTTTAATACGGCCCCGCCGGACACGCCCCCCGCGCGGAAGCAGCCAATCACAGCGCGGGGCGGGACTCGGGGGGCGGGGCCTCGCAGCGGGACGGGCAGCGGGACCGGGAGCGGCGGGGACGGAGCGGAGCGGGGATGTCAGCCGGGATGCTCCGGGAACGGAGCGGGGACACTCCAGAGCGCTGCTCGGAGCCGCGGTTCCCGCTGCTAAGAAGGCTCTGGGTCCCCCGGTGCCCGCTGCGGAGGCTCCTCGGGTTCCCGGTACGGAGGATCCTGGGATAAAGCACCGGCTCCCTGCATCTCCGGGTCCCTGGGAGAAGGCACCGGCTCCCGGGATCCCCGGGAGAAGGCAGCAGGTCCCTGGATTCCCGGGACCCCGGTGCGGAGGGTCCCTGGATCCTCGGTGCAAAGGGTGCCAGGAGAAGGCGCTGGGTCCCTGCCTGAATCCCGGGATCCCGGTGCGGAGGGTCCCGGGGAGAAGGCACCGGGTCCCGGCAGAAAGCATCAGATCCCCGAGTCCGCGGTGCAGAGGATCCCCGGGTGCCCGGTGCGGTGGGTGCCAGGAGAAGGCACCGGGCCCCCGCTGCGGAGAGTCCCCGGATCTTCGGGGACTCGGTGCCGAGGGTCCCGGGAGAAGGTGCCGGGTCCCAGGACCCCCTGTCCGGTGTAAAGGGTCCCGGGAGAAGGCGGCGCGTTCCCCGCTGCAGAGGGGGCAGGAGAAGGCTCCAGCCCCGCGGGTTCCCGGAGAAGCCGCGCTGCAGAACGGGCACGGCCGCGCTGCGGGCAGGCAGCGCCGCTGCGGGTTCGTTCCGCCGCTCCGGGACGCTCCGGTTGCGCTCCCGAGCACCCGGCACCTGCCGCCGGCATGGTCTCACCCTCCCCCGGCAGAGATAAAGGCTTTTGAGGGACTTCACCGCGAGTTTGGGATGGTCCCGTTGGGAGCCGGCTGCCCGCTCCCTCCCGTTCCCGGCTGGTGGCCGAGGCCCCGGGCAGTGAGGAAAAATAGCGAAGACAGAAAAGTTTCGTTCCTTTTGTCCCTTTCTTTATTTTAGTGAAGGGAAATAAAATGCTAAGGTGCAGGGGTGTCCCATCCCAAACTCCCTAGCAGGCAGAAGCCAAGCAAGCACAGCACAACACCGCTCCTGAACCGAAAATCCCTCTCTTTAACTAAATGAAACATCCCTTCCAAAACAAGAGCTTGGATCCCCGGACTAAGATCTTTTGGAGCAAGGGAAGGACGAGGCTGGCTGCAGTGCGTGGGATCCACGGCTCTGCTCCCTGAGTCACCTGTGGCAGCTCGGTCAGGCTGGCCAGGCTTGAAATATGCAGAAATCCAAATGGTTTTTAACAGCTTGTCCTCCCTACGGTGGACGTGGCCTAAGACAAAGAAAATAAGGATGAAATGCCTGGCCGGGAGCCTTGCAGGAACAAAAACAGCCCTGTAAGCACAGCCTGAAGTTTGGCAAGCCCCGGCTCCGCTGGACAGTGCAGGGTGTTGGGTTCCAGGGCAGGTGTCCGCAGCAGGACACTGTCCCTGCCCTGGGGAAGGGACAGCAGCTGAAATCCACGGGTGGTGTGCTGGGAAAACAAGGTGACCGCTGAGTGCAGCGGGGCAGAGCCCCCCAGGCTTTAGGAATTGCCACAAACACCTTGAGTTGCACCCAGCACTGCGACAACACCCAGAAATGAGAGCTGGGGATGCTCCCGGGAAAGGCAGCGGCCACCAGCGGCAGGGATGGACTGCTCCAGGCAGCTCGGCCTCCAGAGAGCTCCTCACAATGTCCAGAGCAGGCTGTAAAGATGATTCCTTACTTTCCACAGCAATGCCAGCGCCCTGCAGTCACTCCTCGTTAAACTCTCCTCCTCCTCCTCATTTGTTTGCAAAGTTTCCAAGTCTGCCATGAGCTCTGGGTGGGAAAGCTTTGCCCAGATGCTCTCTCCTGGCCTGGCAGAGGTGCAGGATCAGCCTCCCCGCGCTGCTGCTGCTCCATCGCAGCGAGTGCCGCGCCTGGCAGCGCCGGTGTTTGCCGAGCTCCCGCAGCCCCGGTGAGGAAGTGCCGCATTGTTGCAGCAATAAACACAACGGCCGAGGGCAGCTGGTTCACCAGAGCCACGTTTGTGAGGGCAGGAGGAGCAGAATTGGCGTGCTGGGGAGGGGGAAGCAGGGACAAGGCTTCTGCTCCTTGGGCAATCTGGAGAGTTGGGCAATCGCTGGTTGTGAGTTGTGCTTGGGTGGTTCTGTTCGTCTGAAGGGGGAAGAGAAGCCCAAAACTTATGGGTGGTGGGTATGTGTCACAGACATCTTTTATGAAGGATTTTTCCTCCTGAGAAGCTGGGAGGCCTCAGGAACAAAATGTAAACATTGAATATCTGCTGCTGTGGAATGCAACAGGTGCATCTGTGGTTCGTCTCATGTGGTTGTTTCCAATAAATGGCCAATCACTGTCAGCTGGCTCGGACTCTGTCTGAGACACAAGCCTTTGTTATCATTCTTTCTTTTTCTATTCTTAGCCAGCCTTCTGATGAAATCCTTTCTTCTCTTCTTTTAGTATAGTTTTGTAATTTAATGTAATATATACCATAAAATAATAAATCAGCCTTCTGAAACATGGAGTCAGATCCTCATCTCTTCCCTCATCCTCAGACCTCTGTGAACACCATCACAGGTATGGGAGGTGAAATCTATAAGGGGGATGACTGCAATTAATTTATCCATTTGGTAGAGGAAGATAATTAAATCTACAGGATTTGAAAGACACGGGCACAGTTCATGTACCTGTGCCAGAGAAAAAATATCCCTCATGTTTCTCTTTGTGTACTTCCCATGAACTGCTAAAACAGCAACAATTTGAAGTATTGTTTTTATTTATTATTCCTGTTGGAATACCAGGAGTTGGAACTAGAGCTCCAACATTTGCCCGTCTACATGTCAGTGAAACAAAGAGCTGTGATGCACTCCTGCTAAGAGATGCTCTGCCGGGGGGTGGGTGCAGCAATTCCCTGTGCAAAACCTCCGAGATATTCCAGATTGCAGCACGGCTTTGGAGCCTCTTACTCAGCCTTTACTCATGATAAAAAATCCAGCCCTACTACAGATTTATCTGCCCAGATGAGTAAGGCTTACTCAGCCATTCAGCATTTCACACCAGGCAGGGCAGAGCAGATCCATCAGCGCGGCTTCACAGCTTTCTCAGAGCTCTTCTCTGAATGAAATATCGATTCCCAACCTATTGCACAGATAATGAAAACCATAAAGGAGCTGCTTGCCTTCCAAACTCCCAAACAGGGAAGCTGAAGTTACAAGAGAAGTTTCTAAAAAACCCTTTCCTGTTGTAACAAGCCAGGACAAAGAGGGTGAGACAGCTGAAAACTTAACCCTCAGCGCTGAGCGAGGGGTTCCTTTTCCTTCTCTCCGTGAATGGTTTTCCACTCTGATCCAGCTTTGCCCCAGAGATCTCTCACTGAAATATTGGAAAAGCCACATGAAATGGTCATGGGCTGAGAGACTTTCAAGGCAAGACCCTTTATCTGCAGGGAGAGGAAGGGGTCTAGGAGGGAAGAACATTCGAGAATTTTTCTCCCCTTTTTCTGTCACAGTTCTGCCCTTGTTTGTCACCACAGCGAGGGGTTCCTTTTCCTTCTCTCCATGAATGGTTTTCCACTCTGATGCAGCCTTGCCTCAGAAATCTCTCACTGAAATATTGGAAAATCCATGTGAAATGGTCACGAGCTGAGAGATTTTCAAGGCAAGACCCTTTATCTGCAGGAAAAATGAGGGAGAGGAAGGGGTCTAGGAGGGAAGAATATTCGAGAATTTTTCTCCCCTTTTTCTGTCACAGTTCTCACCACAGCCACCCCTGTCCCTCATCCTGCAGGTTCCCCCTGGAAGGAAATTTGGGAGTTGTCCTGCAGGCCCAGAGCTTGGAGCAGAGGCTTCAGCCCCAGTCTCACTCCAGTTATTAAATTGCTTTTTCTGTCTTGGCGCTGAAAGGACCTAATTATCAGATTGCATTAGTCCTCATCTCTTCAAGTGGCCAAATCTGCTTTGGTTCTCAAGGATTTTATTGCCAGCTGAAAATGGCTTAATTGTGTTGTGCTTGCAAAGAAAACACGGGCTGGGGGAATCAAAGCTTTCCACAAGAGGAGAAGAAATGCCATAAATAACACGCTGGGGTTTTGTTTTTTTGGGTCTCACCATTTCCATGCATGTAAACTGGCATGGGTTTGCCTTTCTTCCCTAAGCATGAACTCAACTGGAAAAAATTCCTCAGGAAAAGGTGGTTTCCCCATTCCCAGTAAGCTCCTGGGGTTTGGGCATGAACTGGATCTTTATAGGTCTGATGCTGGGATCTCCAAGGGAAAATGAACCCACCTTGGTAGCAGAGGGAATGGGCAAATCCAGGGGAAATTCCACTGAGAGAAGCCTGCACGTTTGATAAGGCTTGAGAGAGCAAATAAACAGATTTGCAAGTGAAGGGGATCTACAGATGTGCAATTCTGCTGGAAAAAAATAGGTTTGTCCCATGGGAGGGATGAATTGGACAGAGGAAATTGAATTTAGGATTTATGTACCTGAGAAGAGCAGAACTCACACCCCCCAACATCATTTGTAAGTGTATATTTTGTGTCCAAAATCTTAATTTAGGATTTCAGGCTGCCTTAGTTAGGCTTATTCTGAAAGCAAGTCACCAGCTAGTCACTGTATATTTTGTGTCCACATTTTTAACTGTATATTTTTTGTCCAAAATCTTCATTTAAGTTTTCAGGATGTCTTAGTTGAGTTTATCCTAAAGGCAAATCACTAGCCAGTCACTGTATATTTTGTGTCCACATTTTTAAGTGTATATTTTTTGTCCAAAATCTTCATTTAAGATTTCAGGATGTCTTAGTTAGGCTTATCCTAAAGGCAAATCACCAGCCAGTCACTGTATTTTGGGAAAAAATAAATATATTTTCATATATATATGAAATGCTTGCTGCTGCAGGAGGGGGATGTGGGGAGCAAGGTGAAGAAATCCTGAATTACTGAATTCCAAACAGAAATCCACTTCTAGCAGGAGCTGTGTCGACCTCCCAATCCAACAGCAACCCACAAATTCTGCCAAGGAAAACTCCTTTCCAAGGCCAGATTCCATGTGGCTCAATTCTCACCAAATTAAGGTGCCTGATTTAAAGCATCTTTAGCTCCCAGCTGAACTTTCAGACCCAATAAAATGTGGTGTTGGTAAAAAGGGAGCTCTGAGCTCTCAGAGCAGGGTCAAAGGCCTTCAAATGTTCAGGAAATGTTTCTGATATTTAATGTACGTGTGGCACATTCCCTGGTTTCTGCAGGCAGGCAGGTCCAGCACCACGCAGGGACCCAGGATTGGGGATGATCTTCCATAAATTATTAAATTAATATGCAGGGACCCAGGATTGGGGATGATTTTCCAGAAACGTCAGGGACATCAATCTGCCATTGTCTGGGACACAGCAATATTCCATGTTTTTCCTTCTCAAGCCGTCAGTCAGCTTTGTGCTCAAAGACAGCAGTGAGGACGTGGTTTCAGATTAATGAGAGGGAATTTTCAGGTTAATGAGGAAGAATTTTCAGATTAATGGGGAAGAATTTTCAGATCAATGGGAAATAATTTGCATATTAACAAGGAGGAATTTGCATATTAACTAGGAGGAATGTTCCGATTAATGGGAAAGAATGTTCAGATGAACAAGGAGGAATTTTCAAATTTATAGGAAGGAATTTTCAAATTAACAAGGAGGAATTTTCAAATTAATGAGGAATTTTCAGATAATTGAGGATAAATTTTCAGATTATTGAGGATAAATTTTCAGATTAATGAAGAGGAATTTTCAGATTAATGAGGAGGGATTTTCAGATTAACGAGGAGGAATTTGCATATTAACGAAGAGGAATTTTCAGATTAATGGGAAGGAATTTTCAGATTAATGAGGAAGAATTTTCAGATTAACAAAGAGGAATTTGCAGATTAATGAAGAGGAATTTTCATATTAACAAGGAGGAATTTTCAAATTAATGGAAGGAATTTTCAGATAATTGAGGATAAATTTTCAGATTATTGAGGATAAATTTTCAGATTAATGAAGAGGAATTTTCAGATTAATGAGGAGGAATTTTCAAATTATTGAGGAGGAATTTTCAGATTAGTGGGAAGGAATTTGCAGATTAACAAGGAGGAATTTGCATATTAACGAAGAGGAATTTTCAGATTAATGAAGAGGAATTTTCAGATTAATGAGGAAGAATTTTCAGATGAACAAGGAGGAATTTTCAGATTTATGGGAAGGAATTTTCAGATTAAGAAAGAGGAATTTTCAATTTAACGAGGACAAATTTTCAGATTAAGAAAGAGGAATTAATGTGAGTGATCAAAGTGACCAAACAATGACATATTTCCAAAGCTGAGATTTTCCTTTTCATCTCCCATTATCTGCTGCTCTCCCACAGCTCCCATTCTTTGGCTGTCTCCAGGGACAGGGAGTTAATGGTTAATAAAACTCACCAGAGGTGTGAGAACGTGTGGAGCTGCCATGGGGATGTTGACAATTCCTGGAAGGAAAAGGGTTAAGAGCCAGCAGCTCTCACACACACACAAATGTGGGGCTGCACTTCCATTCTGTCCCTTTCAGCTCCAGCTGCTCGGTGCCAAATTTCCCAAAATCAGGATGAACACAGCAGGGTGAGGAGATCTTGGTGGTTTTAAACCTGGTTTAAAACATCTGGGTTTTTTTAAAACCAAGTTTAAAACCTCTGGGGTTTTTTTTAAACCAAGTTTAAAACCTCTTCTTGTTTTAAAACCTTTATGGATTTTGCCCATCAGCAGGAGCCTGTCAAGAACAGTCAGATCAGAGGGATAAAATCCAAGAATTTCTGTTGAAAGGGACCTTAAAATCCCATCCCACCCTTGCCATGGGACACTTTTTACTGTCCCAAGGTCCTCCAAGCCCTGCCCAACCTGGCCTTGGATACTCCAGGGATCCACAGCTTCTCTGGGAATTCCATCCCAGCCCTTCCCTACCCTCACAGGGAAGGATTTTTCCCCAAAATTCCATTTATCTCTGCCCTCTATCAGTTTTATTCCACCCCCCTTGTCCAAAATCTCCACCCCTTGTCCAAAATCTCTCTCTATCTCTCCTGTCACCTCCATCAGACCCTGTTCAGCCAATTTTAGGAGAAAAAGCGATGAGAATTGGGATTATTCAGCCATTTTTAGGAGAAAAGGCAACAAGAATTGGGATTGTTCAGCCATTTTAGGAGAAAAGGCAAAGAGAATTGGAATTGTTCAGCCAATTTCAGAAAAGGCAAATGGAATTGAGATTGTTCAGCCAATTTTAGGTGCAAAGTCAATTGGGAACGAGAATTGGGATTTTTCAGCTATTTCAGGAGAAAAGGCGAAGAGAATTGGGATTTTTCAGATAATTTTGGGTGCAAAGACAACGAGAATTGGGATTGTTTAATATTAGGAAAAAAGGCAATGAGAGTTGGGATTTTTCAGATAATTTTAGGTGCAAAGGCAAGGAGGATTGGGATTTTTCATCCAATTTTTGGAGAAAAGGCAAAGGGAATTGGGATTGCTCAGCCAATTCAAGTCACTGCTCACCCCAAAGCCCTCATGGGGGCTCAGAGAATTTCCAGCTTTGCCCTGCAGAGCCCAGGGGGCTCAGGGAGAGGGGCTGGGCTGTGTTTTGTGCTTTCCTGGCTGCAGCAGGCGGGGATAAAGCAGAGCCCTGAGAGTGGCACCAGGGGCAGAGCCGTGGAAAGCTTCCAATGGGAAAGGGAGTGGCGAGAGAGTGAACAAGAACACGGTGGCAGCAGAAAGAGCTGGAAGGATTCTGGAATGGTTTCTGGAGGTTTCTGGGAGGTTTCTGGAAGGTTTCTGTCTGTTCTGATTGCAAACCTCCTGCCCTTTCTGCCCCTCTCCTCCCGAGCTGTTTGCACCCACACCTCAGGATCCAAGATGGGGTTTGGTGGCTCCTGAGGGATTTGCTGTGGGATTTGTGGGCACAGGATGGAGCCTCTGGCAAACCCTGAGTGGGTTTTCCCCTTCCCTGGGTCGCTCCCCTCTGGGCTGGCACCCACAATTTTGGGCAGGAATCCAAAATCCCATCACAGGTCTGTGGCTCCAAGGAAGCCAAGGCTGATCCCAGAAGTTCCCACCCCTCCTCAGAGCACAAACCTCTGCTCAGAGCTGTGCTTTGGTAAATATTGAATTTTAATTTCATTTCATTTTCGTTTTGGGGGCCAAATGCCTCCTGAGGGACACCCAGCACCCTGAGTGGTTTCCCTGCTGCATTTCTGCTGCTGAGCATTTATTACCACTGCAATTTATTCCCTATCAGGGCACCCACTCCAGTGAAAACTGCATTTATAAACCTGAAAGCATCTGATTTCTGCTAACACCACATAAATGACTGCTCTCCTCCCTTTCTCACACTTTTTCTCCCACTAGATTAGCTGAGATCAAATGTCCTCAGTGTTTTCCATCACTTTGTACCAGAGCCTGGAGTCTGTGGCCACAACATAAATGACAATATCAGAGTTTATTTTCTCTCCTGGAAAGCAAATAAACTGTGCTAAAAACAGAGAGAATTAGATCACTGGCCATTGTGGAAGGAAAACCACAGCAGCAAACAGGCTGGAGTTTCCTGAGGAGGCAGCTCTGGGCTTTTGCATCCACTGGGAACTTAAATCCCCATCCCTGACAGGGCCCTGGGTGGCTTTGGATGTGTTTGTGCTGCATCTGCCCATCAAAAATTACTGGATTTCTCCACCAGGTGCACCAGGGATGGTCCTGGAGATGCTTGAGCTAGTGGGGAGCAGTCCCAGCTTTTTTGGGAGCTTTTTTGGGAGCCTTCACAGCATCTTTTCCCTGCTCAGGAAGCCGAGGAGATGCTGGCACAGGTGGGGCTCAGCCCTTCCCAGAACTCCTGCAGGGCTGGGAAAGAGGAGCACGGATTAAATCAGCTGGCACCTCTCGGAATGTAAAACTGAACAGATGAGTACAAACCAACCCAAGCTCTGGAGTGTTGCTTAAACTTCCTGAGATTGTTTTGGGCTGATTACTTGGACCAGCCCTCCAAGGCCCACCCGTTCAAACACCTCTGCCACTTGAAAAATCTGTCGTCAGAGGGGAAATTATCCTCAGCCAGCAAAGGCCACGGCTTCCTCTGCCCTGCTATCACCATCTTGTGCTGCTTATTTTGCTTTTCTGGTGCCATTTTGTGCCTCCAGGCCCAGCTCTGCCCTTCACTTACGCACAGGGGAAGGATTCCCCACCCAGCCCGGGCATCCTGAGCTGGAACTGGGGCCAGATTGAATGTCCTGTGCTCTGTCCTGGTGCCAGGAGGGGAAGGATGGTGGCGGGAGGAGGAGGAGGCTCTCTCCTGGTTTTTCACACTGGGAAATGCTGTGCCTCAGCGTGAGTTTCTTTGTAATCTCCCTAATTCTTCAGGAGTTGGCTTTGATCCCCTGGTTTTATTTGAGCTGGTGCCCAAACCCTATTAAAGAGCCTTGTGACAGGGGCTGGAGGGGGAAAGGTTGTGCTTTTTCCCATCAGATGTTGAGCAATCAGCCTGGAAAGCTGATCAGTGTCACAGCTGGTGGCAGTGAGGCCTGGTGACATCGCGCTGCTGTGGTGGCAGCCAGGCCCCAGGGTTCCTGTGGGCCCACAGGGCTGGGGTTGGTCCCCACAGGTGGGATGGGAGCTGCAGGAGCATCCTGGGTCCCTTCACTGGTTTCCTTCCTGGATCCTTTCCCTGAGTCCTTCCCTGAATCCTTTCTGTGGTTCCCTTCCCTGAGTCCCTTTCCTGGATCCTCGCCTAGGCATCCCTTCTTGAGATCCTTTCCCTTGGTGCCTTCCCTGGATCTTTTCCCTGAATCCCCTCCCTGGATCCCCCCCTGGATCCCTTCCTGGATCCCTCCCTGAATAATTTCCCTGATTCCTTCCTTGGGTCCCTTCCATAAGTCCTTTCTCTGAATCCCTTCCTTGGATCTCTCCCTGGATCCTTTCCCTGATCCCTCCACTGAATCCCCTCCTGGTTCCCTTCCCTGCTTCCTTCTCTGGATCCCCTCCCTGTGTCCCTGCCTTGGATCCCTTCTCTGGATCCTCTCCCTGGGTCCTTTCCCTGAATTCCTTTCCTGACGCCTTCTCTGGATCCCCTTCCTGGATCCCTTCCCTGATCTCTCCCTGTTCCCCTCCCTGGGTCCCTGGATCCCCAATTTCGGGCAGCTCTCCAGGGTCCCCCCACAGCTCTGTGGCTCCAAGGAAGCCCAGGCTGATCCCAGAGGTTCCTGTCCCTCCTCAGAGCACAGACTCTGCTCACAGCTCTGCTTTGGTAGACAATTCATTTGAATTTAATTTAGTTTCATTTTCAAATGGCCCCTGAGGTCACCTGTGGCAGCAGAGGGGACACCCAGCACCCAGCCTGGGCCTGTCTTGATGTGACAAAGGGCAGGGATCACGTGTGGGGACAATCAGAGGGGCAGACAAAGGCACAGAGAGAATGAGCAGGGGCTCACCCCGTCACCTGTGACAGCACTGGAAGGTGCTTGTGCTCTCTGCCACCAAGGGTGACACAACAAAGCCTGTGCAGAACAGCCCAGAGCAGGGGACAACAGGCTGGCTTTGTGCCCCTGGTGTGGTGGGGTGACCCCAGAGCTGGGGATCGAGTGCCAGCAGTGCCCATCAATTCTGGCTCTTTTTGTAAAAAAAATAAAAAAATTAAAAAAAAACCAAAACAAAATTAAAAAACAAACAAACAAACAAACAAAACATAACAGAAAAAAAACAAAAAAACCAAAACACCAAACAAAACCCAAATAACAAAAAAAAAAAAACCCACAAAAAACCAAAACAAAAAAACCCCAAACAAAATCTAAAAGAAAAATGAAAAAAACCCACAAAAATACCCCAAAACCAAAACCCACAAAACCAAACCAACCCACAAATCCATCCTGCAGCTTTCCAGAACCTTCCCAGCCCAGCTTTCCTCCCTCCCCACCTGTGCTGGGCTCCAGGGAGGGCAGGGGGGTGCCCAGGGCAGGTTTCACCCTGCACAGAGCTCTTTGCTTTGCATTATTCACACTCAGATTGCTTCCCCTCTGACCCTTCCCCGCTGTAATTTTTTCAAGCTGAAGAAGTGTCTGTTCTGAATCTCCATCTGAAATGGCAAATTGGCTTTGAATCTTTTTTGGAAGGGCCAGAAAGGAATGAAAGGTTTCCAAGCACCTTTTGTGCTGTTTGGTGTCTGGAAGTGGTTCTTCTCCGGGGGGGAAGCAAAGAGAAGAAGCAGATCTGGGTGAGTAATTGAATCTGCAGCAGGTAATTTTCTGTCAGGCAGCACCTCAGCCCTCAAAGCTTTTGGTTCCCAGCACAAAACATCCCCGAGCTGTCTCTGCTCTGCCCTCAATGTGCTGCAGATAACTCTGGGAAGGAGAAACCTCCCCAAGAGCAAATCCCTGAGTAAAATCCCTGATCAAACAAGGCTCAGGAGGATGGGGCAGGGTGTGGATCCTGATGTGGAGAAGCTGCTTTCATCATCATCATCATCTCAGGTAAAATTAGCACTGTGCTAATTACCCCAGCTGGGGGGAGTGCAGATGTTTCAGAGGGGTGAGACTGGAGCTGGACCATCCCCCTTTTATCACTGTGAGGAAAGGGATGGAGCTGTTCCAGCCCAAATCCACATGGATTCACATGTGGCACCTCCTTCTGGAGCTGCTCACCCCAAATCCTGAGCATTTCTATCACCAGAGCTTTTCCAAATCATTCTCCCACTTTTTTCTTCTATAGCAAAGGAATTCTGTGAGTTTGGGATTCTGAATTAGCAGGGTTTGCTGGAGGGTGTAAGAACCACTGCTTTACTTCTCCAAAAAGAAGGATAAAATGGGAGGAAAGACAAAAAAGCACCTTCTGACAGAGTGGCTCCCTGTGGAAAAAAGGGAGAGAAGCTTAATCAGTGCAGTGAGTAATTGCAGGAACTGCCATAAAACACTTCCCAAATTTCATTTCCCACTTCACACCCCACCACAGGTCACTCTGGGAAGCCTCCCATGGAATTGCTGAGGTCACATTTACTTGTTATGAGTAAGGGTAGGGAAGGTTTCCCCTTGGAGACACTCCCGGGGCTCTTTCTGATTTCCCCTTGGAATTCTGAAAGCCTGGATGCAGAATTCCTATTTTTCCTGCCCCACTCAGAGCATGGCTACCCCAAGGAGGCATTTCCCAGGCAAAATTCCTGCTGGAAAACCTGGCACAGCCACTCCAGGGGGGTTAATCCTGGAGAAAAGGAGGCTCAGGGGTGCCCCCATCTCCCTCACAGCTCCTGAAAGGGGCCTGTGCTCAGCTGGGGCTGGGCTCTGTCTGCAGCAGCACTGACACAGCCAGAGCACACAGCCTCGAGCTGCACCCAGGGAAATACAGGCTGGAGAGCAGGGAAAAGTGTTTGACAGAAAGGGGGATAAAGTTCTGGAATGTTCTGCCCGGGGAGGTGGTGGAGTCCCCATCCCTGGGTGTGTTTGACAAAGCCTGGATGTGGCACTGGGGGCCAGGGCTTGGGTGAGGGGCTGGGGCTGGGCTGGGCTCGATGGGCTTGGAGGGCTCTGCCAACCTGGGGATTCTGGGAATTCTGTGATTCTGTGATTGATTATGTGGTTCTGTGATTCTGTGATTTCTGGGATTCTGGGATTCTGTGAATTCTGTGGATTCTGTGATTCTGTGGATTCTGGGATTCTGTGAATCCTGTCAATTCTATCAATTCTGTCAATTCTGTCAATTCTGTGATTCTGTGCATTCTGTGATTCTTTTGATTCTGGGATTCTGGGGTTCTGTTATTCCATGAATTCTGGGATTCTGGGATCTATTCTGTGATTCTGTTACTCTGCGGATTCTGTGGACTCTGTGAATTCTGTAATTCTGTGATTGAATCTGGGATTCTGTGGATTTTGGGATTCTGAGAATTCTGTTACTTCTGTGGCTCTGGGGCAGCCTCCTCCCTGCTGCTGCCTTTTACCACGGTCACCCAGAGGCCACCAGCAGCTCCTTTTTGGCACCTGGGCCAAGCCGGGATCGTGACAGACCAAAAATATCCCGTGCTGCCCTGTCAGGCGAGGCGGGGAGACACCCTGTGATCAAAGATGGGGAAGCAGAGCAACCAAAGCACTGCCCAGTAGCCGCAGCAGAGCAGCTGCCTGACACTTGTGGAGCTTCCTAGAGCCCGGAGAAAGGATGTGAAGGAGGAGGAGGAGGAGGAGGATGATACGGAGGGCTCAGCAGATGTTTCATTGGAGCTGCTCCCGTGCGTGAGAGAACGCACGGAGCCTCTCCACGGAAAATGTGCATGCAGAAGTGGACATGGCACTGGAGATGAGATAATTATTAAGGCATTTCTATTCTGGAGCTTTTCTGTGTGGAGTTTTACACGACAATAAACGCTAGCCTTGCCTTTCTACACGCACACACGTTCCCTGGCTCTTGGTCACTGATATGTCCCCAAGTCTGTCCCTTTGGCCACAAATAGCTCATTGCCCTATTTGAAAGGTTCCTGGTGGAGTGCAGCCAGGTTTGCCCGGCTATATTTACCTAAGCTGGCAAATTGGGCCACGGCCCTCCCAGCTCTGCTGCTATATATAAAGGGGAACAACACAAAATAAACCAGCAAACACCCGATCCATTCAAAACCAAAATGTGTTCTGCACTGCCTGACGGTGCTGAGTGTGAGAGCTGTGCCCAGGTTGTCTGGGGATTTTCAGGAAATAAACTGGGAATACTGGGAACTCACTGGGGATACTGGGAATTCACTGGCAACACCGGGAATTCACTGGCAACAGGTTGCCGGGTTATAACCCCGCTGGTTTTGGGGAGACATTTCGAGACGTGCCCCGGGAAGTGCAGAACGGCCCCGAGGGGCGGCGGGGACTGAGCGTGGCCCGTCCGGAGCCGCTGTCGCCGCTGTCCCGCGGATGCTCCGGGGACCGCTCGGCGCTGCCGCAGCTCCGGGCGCTGCCGCCAGGTGGCGGCCGAGGGACCGGGACTGGGATCGGGATCGGGATTGGATTGATCAGGATCGGGATCGGGATTGGGATGGGATCGGGATTGAGATCAGATTGATCGGGATCGGGATGGGATCAGCACCCGGATCGGGATCAGGATTGGAACGGGATCAGAACGGGATTGGGACGGGGATCAGGATCAGCACCGGGACCGGGATTGGGATTGGGATCAGGATCAGAATCAGCATTGATATCAGGATCAGTATCCTGGACTGGAATCAGGACTGGGATCAGGACAAGGATTAGGATCAGGATTGGAATCGGGATCAGGATTGGGATCAGCACTGGGATCAGGATCAGGACTGGGATCAGGACAGGGATTGGGATTGGGATTGGGATTGGGATTGGGATTGGATGGATCAGGATCAGAATCAGCACAGGGATCAGGATCAGGATTGGGATAGAGATGGGGATCTGGAACGGCACAGGGATAGGGACCAGGACTGGGACTGGGACAGGGATCAGGTATTTCGGATTGAGATAGGTCCAGACTGTAAAGGGAGATGGTGAAAAATAGGGAGAGTTGCTTGTAGCACAGGAAGACAGTGATAGGAAAAGCGGTAAAGGTTTAAAACTGAAAGAGGGGAGATTTAGATGAGATATTTGGGACAAACCCCCCATGAGCTGCAGCTGCCCCATCCCTGGAAGTGCCCAGTAGTAGCACCAGTCCCACCCTGCTTGTTTTTCTCTCTCCAGCCCACGGGGTTTGTGCTCCTGGGCTGAGATTTGGATCATTTGTCCTTGGTGCCCAGCTGGAGCAGGAATTGTTTTGTCTCCCTGCTCTGTGCACAGAGCTCAGCATCCCCTGGTGTGAGCCCAGCCCCACTCACTAAAGCAGCACAGAACCTGAAACACAGAAAAGCTGAACCTGAGGCATCAAAAACACCGATCCACATTTTTCAGCCCAGATGAAAACTTTCAACTTCTTGTTTCAGCCTGGTTCTGTCACTTCCCTTTCTCTGCCTGGAAGTGACTCTGTTGTCAGACGCTTCTTCCTTTTCCCTGCTTTGGGCCTCTCCTGCCCACCACAGCCTCCAACTCCTTCTGTTTGCAGGTTCCCAGCTCCAACCAACAAAGATTACAGAGACAAAAAAAGCTTACAAACAATATTTTTCCCCCTCCTACACAACATTTCTGATGCCCTGAAAGGTACCTGCTATTTCCTGAAGTGAGCTCAGACCTCCTGCACAGCGTGTGAGAAACAAGGGATAAACAAGGGGATGTATCCTGTCCCACATCTGAAACCCAACTTCACAAAAACCATGCACTAAATGACACATGATAACGGGGAAGGAGATGCCAGCTGCCCCTAATGAATGGTGGTGAGCAAGGCTGGAAAAATAAATGATATAATATCTCTTATTATACCCCCTTTGACATAAATGAATCCTGACCCGGAACAACGGCGCTGCTTTCCAAGGGAAAATAACCAGGGTGAAGTTTTAATCATGAGTCAGGAGGCCAGTGCAGGGTGGTTTGTTAGAATTTTGCTTCAGCTGGTAAATTTTGTGGAAAGTCGGGGATGGGGTGAGCGACTTTCACACAGAAATTCCAATTCCTGCCTCTTAGGGGTGGCTGGGAAGGAGCTGCTGAACCTCAACTTCAGGAATTGGCTTTTGGAAGAAGCCTCAAGGAGATGTTCAAGGCTCTGGAAGAGCTGGAAGGTCCTGTTGTTTCACCATGGAACTGCCCAAAATATATCCAGGTTATTCCCTTTGGACTGGTGGGAACTTTCCTCCAGTTTATTGGGAATGACTGGAGGCTCAGGTTCCTGCTGGGGATGCACTTTTTGTTCCTCTGGTTGGGTTTTTTGGGAGTCTTCTTTGCTTTTTTTATTGCTCAGCCCTACAATGGGCATGGAAAAACATTCCTGGGAAATCTTCATTGAGAAAGAGGAGATGGGGGAGGAGGAGCCTCCCTCTCATTGATCCTATTTATCTATTTATCCCATTTTTCCTTTGTTTCCAGTGTCCTGCAGGAACCTTTCCTAGGGGGGAAGGATTAAGTGGCTCTACCAGAACACAGGGTCCACTTAAATATAAACCTGGAGAAGAAAAGGTCCCAGGGAGAGCTTGGAGCCACTTCCAGGGCCTAAAGGGGCTCCAGGAGAGCTGGAGAGGGATTTGGGACCAGGAATGGAGGGACAGGGCACAGGGAATGGCTCCCACTGACAGAGAGCAGGGATGGATGAGGAATTAGGAAGAAATTATTCCCTATGAAGTTGATGAGCTCCTGGCACAGGTTGCCCAGAGAAACTGGATATGGAAGCTTAAAACTTGTAGCTGAAGAGAAGAAAAGCCCAATGTGCTCTCACAAGGTGTGTGGCACAGGAATGTTCTTTATTTTTGATGTCTTTATTCATTAAAAAAAAAAAAAAACAAAAAGGAAGAACTGCATGCATTGCTATTCATCATTATTATACATTGTGTTTGTAGTGGGATAAATGAAATTAAAGTAACAAACAAAAAAAAAAGGCAAGCTGGTTGAGAGCAGCATGGGCTGGGATCAGAGGCTGGAGATAAAAGTGGAAGAAGATATAAAATGTTTTTTTATGAATTACATGTCTGGGAGAGAAGTTTCTTCCTGACCCAGGCACACCTTACCAGCCCCACTCATGTGTTTGTATTTATTATTTGTATCTCTCTGTGCCAAAACACACGGGACAAATCCCTAAATCAGGATCCTGGTGCTTCCACTTCCAGCAAAGCCATTCCAAAGGAAAAATTTTATTTTCCAGAGGCTCACAGGGAAGAGAACTTGGGGAGGAGAAGGGAGCTGAGCTCCTGAGCTTCACAGGGGGAGCTGCACCTGGAATTGGCACCTTGGGAAGGAATGGGGGTGTTTTGGTCACAATTGGCACCTTGGGAAGGAATGGGGACATTTTGGTCACAACTGGCACCTTGGGAAGGAATTGGGGACATTTTGGTCACAACTGGCACCTTGGGAAGGAATTGGGGACATTTTGGTCACAATTGGCACCTTGGGAAGGAATGGGGGTGTTTTGGTCACAATTGGCACCTTGGGAAGGAATGGGGGTGTTTTGGTCACAATTGGCACCTTGGGAAGGAATGGGGGTGTTTTGGTCACAATTGGCACCTTGGGAAGGAGCAATTGCTCCCCATCTTTCCCAAAAAGGGGAAACCATTCAATAAAAGCATCCCAGTCAGGATCTGAGGGCAGTGGAAGGGTTAATTCCCATGTCTGGAAGGTGATATTCTATTTTATTCAATCCCAATGGTGCTTTTTTTCCAACACCACAGAAAAGTACTGAGACCCTTCCACATTTTCCTACATTTTCCTACATTTTCCTACATTCCTTCCCATTTTTTTCTAGACTATTTCCCCCATGTCTGCCAGTGTTTAAATCCAGGATACAAGAAGTTGGTTTTTACTGCACTTATAAGTGGTTGCTGCTGGTGAATCAGCACATAAAAGAGGCTAATTAATGACTTTTGGAATAACTAACACCCCCCAGGCTTCAGTTTTACCTAAAGGGATCATATTTATCCAGAGACAAGTGCTAGCAAAAGAGAAATACATTAAAATAATCCAGCAATCCTACTACTACATGGAGTAAATTGCAGGGGAAAAAAACCCAACAAAACACTTAGCAGGCTATTTTTTCTTCATTAAACGTGATGAGCTCATAAAAACCCAATTAATTAGTCAGAGTGATGTGAGTGACTCGTCAGAGCTAATTTTAGCAGCCTAAAGTTAGCCAGCATTTCCACAGCAGCCGTTTCATCTCCTTCAGCAATAAATGGAGAGGGATGAACACTTCCAGGAAAAACTCATCCTGCTGCCCTCAGCTCCCCAAAAACCTGGGGAAGGAGGAGTGAACTCCCCTGTGGAGACAGGAGAGCCCCAGTAACCACAGAGAGCAGCCAAACACTGAATTTCTTGGCTGTTAAGAGCAGGTGAGACCAACCCCCCAAGCCCCAATATGATTATTTTACGTTTGCAGGGTAATTAAACACAATGCAAATGAACTGCAATCATCAGGGGGCAAAAAGCATGATGAGGCATTGCTCACTGGATAATTACAGAGATGTGCAGAGCAGGAACTTCCACGTCACAGACACCTTCAGAGCGTTTTCCTTTTTTTCCCAGTTTGAGCCCACAGAGGAGTTGCTGGATTTCTCCATGAAGGATCATTTTCACACAGCCAACTGAGACAAGCCTTTTTCATTCTGACAAAATCACCCTGTTTGTTCTCCAGATTGATCCTTGTCTTTGCAAGGAAGTGCAATACACTAAAAAGAAAAGCGAAATGAAATGAAATGAAAGAGGATTTGGTATAAAATATTGCACAGCTCACTCCAGGCATGATCTTCTCCTCAAGGCTCGACCTGATTTTGCTGATTTAAAACTGAAGGTTTTGTTTTGATATTTTTTTTTTCCTGACCTCCTGCATCCCTCCAGCTGCTGAGGGAGCAGCGCCTCAAGGAATGGCTCATGATTAGGGAATGAAATCTCTCCAGGATTTTATTGTGGATCCCACAGGATGGGCAGGGTGTGAACACGTGTCCAAAGCCACCCAGGAACACTGGGGTCACTTATTCCCTTGTCCTACAAAGAACAGTAGATTCTGCAGAGGAGCTCTGGGATTCCTACACCTGAGGAAACATTTGTTGGGATAATGGAGCTCAGAACCTCCTGGGAATGGACCTTCCAAACCAATGAGGCAGCTTTGAAATCCCTACCCAGAGAGCCCAGGGCATGGTTTGTGTGCCCTGCCGAGGTCATTCTGGGCACAGCCAGCCCTGGTCCCTGCAGGGAGGAAAGTTCAAAGAGGGTTTGATCAAGGGGCTCTCTGGGCATCCCAAGTGGAAGCTGCTCCCTTGTGCCCACAGCTGTCCCTGGGGCGTCACTTATTCCCTTGTCTTACAAAAAACAGCCCCGTAGATTCCTCAGAGAAGCTCTAGGATCCCTACACTTGAGGAATTGTTTGTTGGGATAATGGAGCTTCAGAACCTCCTGGAGGGACTGGGAATGGACTTTCCAAACCAATGAAGACCCAGGGCATGGTTTGTGTGCCCTGCCGAGGTCATTCTGTGTCCCTGGATGTGGCCAGTCCTGTGAAGAAAGTTCACAGAGGGTTTGCTCGAGGGGCTCTCTGGGCATCCCAAGTGGAAGCTGCTCCCTTGTGCCCACAGCTGTCCCTGGCAGCCCAGCAGGGTGTGACAGGGTGTGACAATGTGTGACAGTGTGGGCACACTGGCAGCGAGGTCTGGGACACAAATACTGCTGCACACGAGTTCATTGTTTGCATCCAAGGAGCTATGAGGGGACAGTTTGTTGGGAGGGGTTCCAAGGGCAGGAAAAGTCAGATTTGGGACTCTATGGAGAGCCTGTTTAAGGTCACAGCTGCTTTCCTGTAGGAAACATCTCCAGGAGGCTGGCTGGGAGCTGTCACCGGCTCCTCAGGCTCCTCACAGCTGGTGACGAGGGCAACAGCGCTGAGGGACTTTTGGCTGTACTTGACCTCCAGGGCTGACTTCTCCACTTGCTTCTCCCGCGTCTTCTCGGCGCGGTTCCACTCCTGCTCCTTCTGCTCCAGCTGCATGGCGCTGCAGTGAGGGGCGTACACCTCCGTGGTCTCCTCGAACTGCAAGCAGTCCACCTTGTAGTACTTCTTCTTGACGTGCAGCACGTCGTTGAACCTGTGGCCCCACAGGATCTCCCTGGGCACGTAGGAGCTGCGCGACTGGTGGGAGGTGCCCGTGGAGTCGCCCGTGTAGACGAACGTCACCAAGATCTCAAAGTTGTCCTTGGCCAGAGCTTTGCGGTCCAGGCCGTACAAGGGGCTGTCGCTGTCGATCTCGTGGACGACGGTGACGGGTGTGACCAGGATGATCTGGTCGTTGAGCAGCTTCAGGTCGCGGTACTCCATGGTCATCCTGCCCTCCTTGTCCTCCCTGTAGCGCAGCAGCTGCGCGCGCACCGAGCCCTCCACCATGTGGTTGGGCCGGAAGTCCCCGATGCGCCACATCAGGCAGAATTTGTCATCCCTCAGCCCGACCACGGCGTAGTAGCTGAAACGGATGGTCTGGGCCCTCTTGCGGGCCGTGGCCATCTTGGCCAAGGCCGCCCCGATGATGAAGGTGTCGATGATGCAGCTCAGCACCGACTGCAGGATCACCATGAGGATGGCGAGCGAGCACTCCTCGGTCACGCAGCGGTAGCCGTACCTGTGGGGGCACATTCGAGTTAAATGGAAACCTTTGTAACCTTTGGAAACCAATGGAAACCTCTGTAAAGGTTTCTTTTTAAGTGAACCAAGAGGGGGAATTGTGGGACTCCATAAAATCAGAGGAGTTTGGGAAAGCTGCAAAAGGCAGGCCTCAGAGACAGCAGAACTGTGATTGGAGCTAAGCAGTAGCCATGAGATTGGTCAGCAGAAAAATTATGTAAGAAGCAGAAAAGGACAAATCGAACAGTAGAAAAAAATGTGTAAGAAGTAGAGAAGTAAGGACAAATATTCTGTGTATTAATGCTTGTCTAGAATAACTAGACAAGTGAACCAAGAGGGGGAATTGTGGGAATCCATAAAATCAGAGGGGTTTGTGTCACAGACATGTTTTATGAAAAATCCTTTCCTTAGGATTTTTTCCTTCTGAGAAGCTGAGAGGCCTCAGGAACAAAATGTAAACAATGGTTATCTGCTGCTGTGGAATGCAACAGGTGCATGATTGGTCCATGTTGGTTGTTTCTAATTAATGGCCAATCAGTTGGCTGGCTCGGACTCTCTGAGATGGCATCTTCCCATTGTCATAACCATGTAATGAGACTGATGCTGGAAAATAAAATATCTCAAGGTTGTTCCTAGCAGTCCCATCCCATTTGTGATTTGTACACAGACCCCAGCTGGCAACAGAAAATGCACAATTTATTCCAAGCCTGTGATCCTCCCCTGAAGTATTATCCATCTGTAATCCCATTGGCCCAAGTCTTATTCCGTGCCCACTTTGAATCTCCCTGTCAAGCTGTGGGAGGCAGACCAGGCTCTCTTGGCCCTTTTCTCCCTCTCTCCCCCTCCCTTCCCTTCCCCTCTTCACCCTCAGAAACCCCAAAATTGGGGATGGGACCCCCAATAAACCCTCATCTAATGAGCCCCCTCAGAAGCCGTGTGGAGTCTCCTTGCCTGCCTGCTGCTACGAGTGAACAAACAGCTTATGGGGCCAACCAAGGGCCCTCAAACGAACACCAGCTCGTACCCGATGGTGGTCTGGGTCTCCAGGGAGAACAGGAAGGCTCCTGTGAAGCTGTGCACGTTCGCCACACAGGGGGTGGCCTCCTCCTCATCGCTGAACACGTCCCCGTGCTGGACAGCAATCAGCCAGAACGCCAGGCCGAAGAACAGCCACGAGAGCACGTAGGACAGGGAGAAAATCACAAACATGTGGCGCCACTTGATGTCCACCAGCGTGGTGAAAATGTCCACCACGTAGCTCTCCCACTCCCCAAAGATGTGTTTGAAGTAGACGTTGCAGCTGCCATCCTTGTGCAGGAATCTCCTCTGCAGCCTTTTCACCTCCTTTTCCGCGCTGTCCCCGCAGCTGCCGCGGTAGCTGACTTTGTTCCCCTGGATATTTACGGGCCTGTAGCAGCCACTTTGGTCATTCATCTTCCTCATCTCTGCCTCAGCTTACAGAAGGTCCCAGGGGTTGTTTGCTTTGTTCATTGGAAATCTGTGAAATAAAGGAGAAAGTCTGTTTTTAGTTGGATTTCCAGATCTGATCCCATTTACGCCTGGAGGTGGATGGAGCAAAAAAGAACCACTGCAGACACAAGGATTGCTCTCAGGACCTGAGTTAACCTCTCTTGGTTTTGTTAAATCTTGTATTTCTCAGAGCCATTTGGCATTGCTCAGTGGACATTGCCCCAGGTGACTTTAAAATCACCATCACAGGTAATTTTTGGAAGGGCACAGGCTGTGACATCCATCACAAAACTTGGCTCAAAACCAGGCCTGGAAATATGGCCCATCTACAAATTCAACCGGTTAGAAATGTCCTTATCAACCCTAAAATTTGGTCTGTGGATGAAAAGAGAAATCCAAAGCTTTGTGGTGACCCTGTTGTGAGTAACGCCTTTAATGATCCCATGAAGCAACATTAAAAGCATGATAAGCTCCCCTGAGAAGTCACAAATGGCACCAAGCACTTAAATTTGGCCAAATATTGGAGGAAATTAATTGCTTTTCCCAATTTTCCTTGTTTTCCTCCATTAGGAAAAAAAATTTGGGAAAATCCCCTTATTTAGAGGTAAAACTTCAATCACATAGGCAGGGAAATTCAGTGCTGGTGTGTTTAAAATAAAAAATGTATCAAACACACGATCATCCATCATTATTTATGTTCCAGAAAAACCTGCTCTTGTGAAGTGAACTTGACTGAGCTGGTGCTACACAGACATGTTTGTTCAATTTGGAGAAAATTATTTACATTTCAAATGAAAAAAAAAAACCCTCTGAGGTCCTGGAAAGCCTCTGAAATCCTTCCTTAAAGCAAACAAAAAAATATCCGGCTGCCAAAAAGATTTAAATCTTGATTAATGAGTTTGGAACAATCAGGGAGGGTGTTCATGGTGACACAAATTTAGGAAGTGATGTGGATGAGGAGATTCCTCTGTTAGAGCAGAGAGGAACTGAGCAGTGCCAGTCCTGGGCCATATTCACTGACCAAGAACAAGAATTGTGTTAGAAATTGAGACCTCATCACCTGAAATCCAATAAAACCCACGACATTTAAAAAGGAAAATCCTTTTCCTGCAAGTCTCCAGCTCATTTCATGACATCCCAGCCATTAACACACAAACCAGCCAGAAGTGATGGGGACACAGCAGAAAAATTCCAATTTTTTGCTAGTTTCATGCTTCTAACTCATATTCTTAAAGGAAAAAAAAAAAAAAGAAAAACCAAACCTAATATTTTTGTGGGGAACCTGTCATTATTCTTCCAGAAACTGCAAGTTTTTGATGGAAAAATGACAAACCCTTTTCCCATCTTTAAGCTGGTTTCAGAGTTCGGATGTAGGTTTCAGTGGAGCCAAGAAATCCATGGAAAATGAATTTAAGAAGAGCGAATTTCAGAAAAACCAACTTTCCTAGGGGAATTCTTTTCCTCAGGTCCTCACTCCCTTCAGCTGAGCAGAAATGACTGCACACACTTCCAGGCAGAGGAGAGTCAGGCCCAGGAGTGTAAAATATATTGGATGGACTGGATTAACAGCCCAAAAACTCTCCCCTCATCCAAGGAACAATGACAAGCATGCAGAGACATTCATCCAAAAACACTTAAAAGCCAAACATAGTTTCCATTTCTTTTTTTTTTTCTCTTCCCCCCCCCCCTTTTTTTTTTTTTTTTTTCCAGTCCAGAAATGAATGTGACATATGGTGTCGTAGCCTCAGAATGTGGCCTTCATTAAAAAACACAACATTAATGTTTCCAAAAATACTTCTTGGAATAGGGTCTTTGGAAACATTCATATGACTTGCTTTGCTCAGAGTTTTAAACAAACACTGCAGCCTGCTCTGTTGAAGACCCAACATTTTCAAAGTTGTCTTTAACAACAAACAAAAACTGGAAACTGTTGAGGGTTTGGTTCTTTGGTTGTGTTTTTTTTTTTTTTTTTAAGGACCTCATAATGTGAGGTGTGAAAATGAAGTGAGCTGCAATCAGGAGCCAATGTGACCTTAAATAAAAATATTTGTGGGGCTTTGTGTTGAGGGGCAGCTCCAACCTTTCTTGTCTGACAAGGGCAGGACCCAGGGAATGCTGGAGCTGGGTCAGGGGAGGTTTTGCTGGATTTTGGGAACAGGTTCTTCTCCCAGAGGGTCCCCATGGAATGGGCACAGCCCCGAGGATGCCAGAGCTCCAGGAGGGTTTGGACAGCACTCCCAAGGATGCCCAGGGTGGGATTTTGGGGTATCATGGCCCCAAAATCATCACTAGATGATCTTTCATCCTCCCAACTCAATATCCCATGATTGTCCTGCTTTTCTTATTGACTACTCCAAACCAGAGTTCATTGAAAACACTCCCAAACACCCCAGGACTCTAAAAGGGACTCAAATTTATGAGTCAAATACTCCTGAGTGGATCCCACCCTCTGCTGTCTCCATCAGAAAATCTCCACATTTCCAAAATTGTGTTTCACTTTGGGTTTTGGTGGGGAGAACCTTGGATGGTGGCACACACAGCAATGGGGTAAAGGCCACTCTGATTTTCTGGTCATCTGCCACAACCAGGAGACAATTTTGATGTGGAGATGACTTTTGGGAATTCTGACTTTACACGGGGTTTGTCCTAAGCACAAGTTGTATTTATTGAAATACTCCAGGGGGTGTCTGAGATGGGTTTTTGGCTGGTACAGGAAGCCATGGAACAGGTTGGGACTTCCCCAAACCATCCAAAGTAAATCTGCAATAAGAAAGGGGATGTGATGTAGAGCTCCCTAAACCAAAATCAAAAATCGAGCCCTGGAGATGGATGGAGCAAAAAAGAACCAGTGCAGAGCAGGGCTGAGAGACAAGAATTGCTCCCAGGACCTGAGTTAAGCTTTCTTGGTTTTGTTAAAACTTGGATTTCTCAGAGGATTTGGCATTGCACAGTGGGGACTGCTCCAGGTGACCTAAAACCCCAAATTACACAATGGACACTGCCCCAGGTGACCCAAAACCCCAAACTGCTCCATGGGAACTACCCCAGGTGACCTAAAACCTCAAATTACACATTAAACACTGCCCCAGGTGACCCAAAATTCCAAATTACACAGTGCACACTGCCCCAAGTGTCCTAAAACCCCAAAATGCACAATGGACACTGCCTCAGATGACCCAACATCTCTGGAAGGAGCCTCCTCAGCCACTCCTGCCCAGTATTTTGGATGTGCTTAAACATAATCCAAACCTGCACTTTTCGAGGCCATCTCTTTGAGTCTATCAAGTGGAATAATAATAATAATAATAATAATAAAAAATAATCATGCATTATAATTAGTAACTCCCTGACATTGATGTTGCTCAGAACATTCAGGTCCAGGCCCACCCTTGGGTGCTCCTGGATTATGTGAATCAAATTATGTTCCTGGATTATGGAAATCAGTTTTAGGGTCTGTCCCTCATTCCTGAGGACACCATGGAGCAGAAATGTGATTTCCCCGTCCCAGAGCAGTTTGGGAACTCAGCTGTTTGTCCCTCTGCTGCAGAACATTCACCAAAATCTGATTATCACCAAATTATTACCAAGGGCCACAGAGTCCCAGCCAGACTGATGACCTCCAACCTCAGAGTCGTTTCAAAAGCCTGATTTTCCAAACTGGGAAATATTTGACACATCCCTAAGGAAGCCCCACGATTCCATGAGAGGTCCTGTTACCTGGTAAAGATTAACAACGGGGCTGGGGGAGGATTTAAAAGCATTTTCTACTCACTAAAGCTCAGGGATCTGTTGTTGCAAATGACTCTCAGATGTTGCCAGGAAGCGTTTTCACCTTCCTCTAACACTGACACATAAACCCTCCCCCTTTTCTGCCTTGCTTTTACTTTCTGTGGGCTTTTTCCTGGATTTCTGGGCATGTTTGTGCACATCTTGAGCCTCCCCTTGCATTGCAGCACAGCTGAAATGGGTTTTTTTGCTCTCTGTTCTTATAAATGTATTTCTCCCCTTCAAATGAAAGTTTTTTGAGATGAAAATAAAGCAGCCAAGCCAGGCAGGATGGTAGGAAGGCAGAAACAGAGAAATCTCAAAAGATTCATTTAAATGGCAGAAACAGAGAAATCTCAGCAGATTTATTTAAATGGCAGAGAGTTGTTCTGAAGAATAAATGTATCAGAGTTCTGAAACCAGAATAATTGTTAATTATCTAAGCCAAGGCCAGGGTTTTACTGTGCTGGATCCTGAAATGCTCAGGGAGATACAGAAGTGCTCCAGAGATGTGATCAGGGGCCTCCACACTGAACCCCCAAACTGATAACACTTTAAAAACTTCACCCCAGTCAGATATGGGAGGAAATTCCTGTATTTCAAAGGTCATAAAGGAGTGCAGTGGCACAACCAGGAACAAACCCAGCACCGACTTTTACCCATTGAAGAGCTGCCACAAAGCAAACACCAGCAGGAGCAGATTTTCTTATCACATTTCTATTTTCATGTAGTTCCTCTTGAGCCGTGCCAGAACAACTCCGGCTCCTGATTGTCAGAAGAGTCAATCCAAAGCCTCGAGCATCAAGCTGAGCCTTTCAAAGACTTTCACTGGATGTAATTGTCAATTTAATCCCGATATTTGGAGTTCAGGGCTCAGTGTTTTGTGAGGATAATCCCTCTTGCACCGTAACCTAATACCTAACAAATTGCTGCTACACCCCTTTTATGACTCCCTTTTCCCATTGTGTAAACAATAGGGGTGAATTTTTGTTCGGTGACAACTTCACTCAACAGCCTGTTTGTAAAACATTAAGCAAAACAATGTGAAGATCTGGCTTCCAGGATAATTCTGTTCTGAGATCAAATCAAAAAGAAAACAACCCCAGACCTCCAAATTAAACTGGGTCTCTCTTAAATTGGTAATAATCCCTCCCACCCCACACTCAAAGTGGTGCCTCTCTCTCTCTGCTTTAGCAATCACCTCAGTTTTCTGCTTCATTTTGGAAATGATCTGAAAGGTTTCCAGTTTTAGTCATTGTTGTGTAACCCTGGAAGGGTTTCAGCTCTGAGACCACAAATGTGACAAGTCAGAACCTTCAGGGCTGCTTTGGGATTGGCTCCAAGGCTTGTTCCTTAAAAAAAAATCCACCACCCACAAAACCTAAATAAATCCATTGTAGCACAGCATTAAGGCCCTTCCTTCCTTCCTTCCTTCCTTCCTTCCTTCCTTCCTTCCTTCCTTCCTTCCTTCCTTCCTTCCTTCCTTCCTTCCTTCCTTCCCCTTCCGCCACTTCCGCCACTTCCGCCACTTCCGCCACTTCCGCCACTTCCCACTTCCGCCACTTCCTTCCGCCACTTCCTTCCGCCTCTCCTCCTTCCTTTCCTTCCTCCTTCCTTCCTTCCTTCCTTCCTTCCTTCCTTCCTTCCTTCCTTCCTCTTCCTTCCTTCCTTCCTTCCTTCCTTCCTTCCTTCCTTCCTTCCCCTTCCTTCCTTCCTTCCTTTTCCTTCCTTCCTTCCTTCCTTCCTTCCTTCGCCACTTCCTTCCTTCCTTCCGCCACTTCCTTCCTCCTTCCTTCCTTCCGCCACTTTCCTTCCTTCCTTCCTTCCTCTTCCTTCCGCCACTTCCTTCCTTCCTTCCTTCCTTCCTTCCTTCCTTCTCCGCCATCCTTCCTTCCTTCCTTCCTTCCTTCCTTCCTTCCTCCTTCCTTCCTTCCTTCCTTCCTTCCTTCCTTCCTTCCTTCCTTCCTTCCTTCCTTCCTTCCTTCCTTCTCCTTCCTTCCTTCCTTCCTTTCCTTCCCCTTCCTTCCTTCCTTCCTTCCTTCCTTCCTTCCCCTTCCCTTCCTCTTCCTTCCTTCCTTCCTCCTTCCTTCCTTCCTCCTCCTTCCTTCCTTCCTTCCTTCCTTCCTTCCTTCCACTTCCTTCCGATTATCCCAGGATATTCCATTATTCCTGTGCCCCTTATCCTGGGATATTCCAATATTGCTGTGCCCCATATTCAGGAATATTCTAATATTCTCATGCCCCTTATCCAGGGATATTCCAAAATTCCTGTGCCCCTAATTCATGAATATTTCAATATTCCTGTGCCACTTATCCATAAATATTCCAACATTCCCTGTGCCCTTTATCCAGAAATATTCCTGTGCCCTTTATCCAGGGATATTCCAATATTCCTGTACCACTTATTTAGGAATATTCCAAAATTCCTGTGCCCTTTATCCAGGGATATTCCCGTGCCCTTTATCCAGGAATATTCCAACATTCCTGTGTGCCTTATCCAGGAATATTCCAATATTCCTGTGCCCTTTATCCAGGAATATTCCAACATTCCTGTGCCCCTTATCCAGGTGTGTAGATGTGATCAATGTATATATCTAAAAGAACCTAAAAAAATTAAGCATAGGGGTTGTTTTAAACAGGATTTTCCCCCCTGTGACTCACACAGAGGCCGATTTGTGCCCCTCAAGGCCCGGGACAGAGCTCTGAGTGTGAAATTCCCGACTGGAATTCTTGGTGTGGAATTTTCCCCCAGCCCTGCCTGTGAAGGAGCTCCTGGATGGGAATCCCGAGCTGTTTGCCACCAGGCTGCTCAGCCAGCCGTGTTTTTCCTGTTTTACCTCTCCAGGCAAACAGGGTGAGAGAGGGAGCAGATCTTATCAGGGCCCCTGTTAACAAAACTACATCAAATACAAACCTGCTACACTGCAAGTGTCAACACTCCACACACACACACAAAAATGATATCTAAACTGCACTCGGGTTCATTTTATTGCCAAAGCAATTCCCAAAGATTGTTTTGAGAGACAACTTCTCTGTTTGGCCTCACAGGTGCTGAGGGCCTGTAAAATAAATCTCTCTCTTATTTATTCCACAATATCATTACAGTGTGCTGTCACCAGAGAGAAGAGCGTGGCTAAAGAGAATTTCACGCTCTGGTTTGAAATTTACTGCCCTGATTCAGGGCAGTTGGATAAATGATCGGCCATCAAAATTAAATTAAATTCAAGAGTGATGTACACAGCCTCAGTGGGAGATTTATCTTATCCTATTTTGTATCCTGTATTTTTCATGGGTCGTTTTTACTCCTCACTGAATAAAATGGAATTACAGCATGACTTGCTCAAAGCCAGAGTCCTTCCAAATTCAAACACAAATCCAAAGGTGATTAACGAAACCCCAAATCACTCCCAAGGCCTCCCCAGCCCCAAATCATGAGCTCAGGCTGGTGGCATTCCTCTTCTGGAACATTCCACGTGGTGCCAAGCTCCATCAGCTCAGGATGAGAGGAACCTTGGGAAGTGAAGTCTTTGAAAAACACAAAGTGGTGTTTCCCACAGGAAAAAAAAAAAAAAAAAAAAAGAAAAAACCCCAAAACATCATTAGGGTGTCTTAATCTTAATTTGGGAGCAAGCACAAGGCTGATCAAGGGAGGGAAAGAAAGTTTGAATTAAGGAGAATAAAAAGAGACCTCAGATGTGCTGGAATGATGCCAGGAGTGCTGGAACAAAGGGAAAGTGATCTGAACACAATAATGGCCCCAAAAAGCCCTGAGGATGGGCTGATGCCTGTTTGGGACTACCTAAAACAGAGGCCAGACAAAATTAAGATAATAAAAAGTGGTTATGATTATTGAAGAGCCTTCAGGTGCATTTAGGGCAGACAATGCCCACCCAAAATGGACAATGGGTCATGGGTTTTCACACTTTTATAAGTTTGGTCCATTTTGGGGGTTAATTTTCCAATAACAGCTCCAGGTAATGAAGTCACTGACCCCAAGTTTGCTGCCCCCAACTCCCTTTTGTTTCCATCTCAGGGCCTGAGGCAGTGAGGTGTCCTTGATTGCCAGGCCTGCAGAGGAATTGTTGTGTCTGCCCCAAATGGGGAAGCAGCAGCTCCCACTGTACATGGAGTTTAGAGTTACACACTGAAGAGCTGCAGGATTACAAATATATAAAATATATTTTATATATAAAATATTTCTATGTATATAAATATATATACATACATATATATATATATATATATAAAATATACATATATATAAATACATAAAATTTTATATATTATATATAAAAATATAAAATATATAAATTTTACATTTATATATTATATAAATATTTAATATTTATATATAAAGTATATGTTTACATATAAAAATATTATATGTTTTATATATTTATATATAAAATACAAAAATATATAAAATATATAAAATAGATGAAATATATAAAGTATATAAAAATATAAATATATATAAATATAAATATATATAAAAATATAAAATATAAAATATATAAAATATATAAAATATATAAAATATATAAAAGCCAAAATCGTGAGGAATCAGAGCCTGCAGCCCGTCCCAGGGATGCAGGGATGTCCCCGCTGCTCTCTGCGCTCACCAGGACTCAGCTCCTGGTGTCTGCAGGAGCTGCCAGGGCTCCTCCACGCCCTGACGTGTGTTGATAATTACGATCTTGTGCCCTGGGTTTGCTCGGGGGGTGTTTTTGCAATCAGGCTGGGAGATCTCTTTGTTCTGCCGTGTAAAACGCGGCTCTGAGGTCACTGCTCACCCTGCACACCCTTGGCTGGTTATGGACAGAGCTCGGAGCCCATTTCCCGCTGGGGAGGACACGGAGCTGGCTGTGCCATTGTCGGCCTCGATTGTTCCCCGGGATAATTCCAAGGAACGGAGCAGCTCACCAGCCTGGGCTGTATTGTGGTAAAAGCATCTTATCAACAATGAGAGGATGTGCAGGGTACCAGGCGTGTGGCTGAGGTCAAAAATCTGCTTTTCCTATTAAAGCATGAATGGGAACCAGCTCCATTGATTCAAAAGGAAAACTGGTTAAAGGTTCAGGGCCACCTCATTAAAATGTGTATTCCAACATTCCTGTGCCTCATATCCAGGAATATTCCATAATTCCTGTGCTCCTTATCCAGGAATAATCCAATATTCCTGTGCTCTTTATCCAGGATATTCCAACATTCCTGTGTCCCTTATCCAGGAATATTCCAAAATTCCTATGCCCCTTTATCCATGGACATTCCAATATTCCTGTGCCCCTTATCCAGGAATATTCCAAAATTCCTGTGCCCCTTATCCAGGAATATTCCAATATTCCTGGGCCCTTTATTCAAGGATATTCCAAAATTCCTGTGCCCCTTATCCAGGAATATTCCAATATTCCTGTTCCCCTTACCCATGAATATTCCATAATTCCTGTGCCACTTATCCAGAAATATTCCAAAATTCCTATACCCCTTTATCCAGGTATAGTCCAACATTCCTGTGCCCCTTATCCAGGAATATTCCAATATTCCTGGGCCCTTTATTCAAGGATATTCCAAAATTCCTGTGTCCCTTATCCAGGGATATTGCAACATTCCTGTGCCTCCTATCCATGAATATTCCATAATTCCTGTGCTCCTTATCCAGAAATATTCCAACATTCCTGTGCCACTTATCCAGAAATATTCCAAAATTCCTATACCCGTTTATCCATGGATATTCTAATATTCCTGTGTGCCTTCTCCAGGAATATTCCAGCATTCCTGTGTCCATTATCCAGGAATATTCCAATATTCCTCTGTCCCATATCCAGGGATATTCTAATCTTCCTGTGCCCCTTAACCATGAATATTATAATATTCCTGTGTCCCTTATTCAGGGATATTCCAACATTCCTGTGCCCCTTACCCATGAATATTCCAGCATTCCTGTGCCTCTCATCCATGAATATTCCAATTTTAAAGGCCATTTCTGATGCCACCAAAGCAGGTGGCTCTGGATTTCTGTGTGACAGAGGTCAGTAGGGGCATCCCAAGGGATGCCAACCTTTCTGTGTGTTTATATTAGGAGGCTGAATTATTCAAAATTGAAATTTTAAAATAATCTCCATTTAATAATTGAAAATTGAATTATTTAAAACCTGTGCTTTTGGTTCAGGGCAGGTTTTGGCACCCTAATCTGCATTTCCTTAAAGCTGCAGGCTGCATATTCTCCTGTCCCAGTCCTGGGTATTGCATTTATTTAGAGAGAACTCTGGGATCCTCCAGAATAAAAAGATCCTTATTGCAGAATTTGGAAAAATATCCAGGAGGAGGGATGAAATATTGCCCCTCCACACTGAACAGGGAACCTTTTCTTCCTGTGCTGCTTCAGGACCTGCTCCTGCAAGGTCTCGTCTGTCAGCGGCTGCAATCAGCTCTAAGAGCCTGAATTACCATCCTGGAAATCGCCGGGATTGTTGTGGTGACACAAAACCCGGCCAGGGCGGAAGCTCCCGGGCAGGTTTGGGGCAGCACCCTGCAGAAAGGAGGGAGAGGAACGGCAGAGTTGTCTTTAAAACCTGCTGGGAGATAAAAAACCAGCGCTGGGAGATGAAAGAAACAATGGGAAGGATTCCACTGATTGATGAATGGAAAAAGGTATTTGATTTTACAAATAAACTTTCGGTTTGCTGATAAATGGAATTGGATATTGAGAGATTAAAGAAACAATGGGGAAAACTCATAAATTCCACAGGAAAAATTAAAAGGGGGAGTTATACATTAGAGGGGAGTGTCTGGTACCAGGTGTTTTGGGAAGTCTGTACCCCTCAAGTACCTCAGAAATGGGGAAAAAGAGAGGAATATTGGGATGAAAAGGAGATCATCATCATCATCATCATTATCATCACCATCCTCATCATCAGACCCTCTTGCATTTGAGAGGAATGACAGATTTGTCTTTCCAAACCAGCTGTGGGTCTGATGGGAGATAAAACCAGCACTGGGAGATAAACAATGGGAAGAATTCCACTGATGGATGAATGGAAAAAGAGATTTGCCTTTACAAATAAACTTTAGAGTTGCTGATAAATGAAATAAAACATTGAAAGATGAAAGGAAGAAAAACCCATAAGTTCTGTAAGAATTAAAACAATGAGGAAAGAAAAACCCCTAAGTTCCATAAGAATTAAAAATGAAAAGGGAGGGTTGTACATTAGAGGGGAATCTTTAGGATCAGGTGTTTTGGGAAGTCTGAACCTTTCAAGTACCCCAGAAATGGGGAAAGAGGGAGGGAAATATAGCCAGGAAATTGGGATAAAAAGAAGGCTGCATCCTCCAAAAATTGGAGATGCCCCATGGCCTCTCCCTTTATTAGAACAAAGTTCCAGGATTCCTCTGTCTCCTTTTTTGACAGAAACCTTTGCTGTTTGTGGATGAATTTTCCTGACAGGATCCTTTCCCAGACCCATTCCTGGTGCCCAGCACGGCCTCTCCTTAGGGCTCTGTGCAGGGAGCTTGGGTTTCACTCTATTCCCCCCAACCCCAGGGACACACAGCCTCGGCCTGATTTGGAAAACAAAAAGATTTAACGGCGTTTTCTAAGTTTTTCCACTGATTTCAGCGAGGTCTGTGACAAGCTGAAGAATTTGCAGGAATGGTGTTAATCTGATGTCGCAGTCGCAATAAATCCCCGTTGTGCTGGATCGCGCTCTGCCCATTAAAACGCTGTGACCCATTGTCATCCAAGTGGAACCACATTCCACTGGCTGCTCCAAAGGTTCTGATTTCACTCCCGATTGTTGCCAGGGCAACTGCACCTCCATCCAAAACTGCCTCACCAATCTCTGAACTCCACTGAACGGGCTGGAGATAAAGCAAAGCACTAATTACTTATTCCCATTGAAAAAATCCAAATCGAGCCTTTCTGTAATTACTTATTCCCACTGAAAAAGTTCAAATGAAACCTTTTTTTTTGAGGCCTGCATACCAGAAACTCAAAGAACTCTTGGAGGGTCACTTGGGTTTTTTTGGTTTTTTTTTTTTTTTTTTCCTCATTTCTTTGTGGAATAACTGGTTGTGGTGACAAAATACCATGAAAAGATTAATATTCTGAGTCTATCCAGAGCAAGATTGCACTGGAAATCTCACCACAGGCCGCTCCTGGAAAGAGTCCTCACTCTTTCTGAAGAGGATTTTCATGAATAGCCAAACAGCTGGTGAGGGCTTGTGAGTGGAAATAGAAATATTTGAATTTCTCCCGTTGAGATTTCTGGTGGAAAGTGGCCTGTGCTTTATGGCCTCTGCTTTTATGAAGTGAATATCATCTCTGAGGCTCAGATTTGTCCTAATCTGTATTTGAGAGGGACAAAGCCAGGTAGGAAATTGCTCTTTGTCCCAGGGCTGCTGGGGATCAGCATTTCCTGGAGAGCAAAAGGGGCCACTTGGCCATCCAAAATTGGGGCTGGAGGGTCAGGAGTGAGCAGGGCCAGGTGCTGCAGGTTCTGCCACTCCAGAACAGTGCCCTGGTGCACAGCATTCAGTGCCAACTTCAAACCAGTTTGGGAGAGAATATTTTAAATGGAACTGGATGTTTTGTGAAGTTGTCTCAGGAATGGAGATGCCTTCATTAAACATGGAAATCTTCCAGTAAAATTTTGCTCTTTTATCCAGGTGAGTCCTTTCACACAGCTCTGTGAGCCCGTCTTGGTTTTCCCTTGAAGAAAACTTGTCTGAAAAAAGGCCAAAATTACCCTTTTTTTTCAGTTTGTTTGCTAGACAAACTGAAATATCAGCCCTTAGATCTTCTGTGGGAAGTGCTGACCCACTCTCCCAGCAAGGAGAACCCCAAAATTCAATGGTTCTACTGCTGAACCTTTCCACAGCTTCCAATTCTCCCAATTCTCCAGCCCACCATGTCACCACAAAGTTGCGAAGTTGAAGATTCTCCTCCCCTGGATGCACCCTCAGAACATGAATTTATCTGCTTCAAAAAGAGGAACCAATGATGGAATCCTGACTGGAAAACACAAGAAATGAACCAGTTCCTTGTGAAATTCATCACGGCCACTTCTTGGGTTCAGCCTTGCCTCCTGCCAGGCAGGACGGACAAGTTCTCTTTTACAAGTGAAGATGAAAAATGAAGAATCAAATCAAGGCCTTGTCCCTTGGTTTGAAAGCAAACAGAAATGGGAGGTGGTGTTTGCACGCTGGGCTCCTTTGTATTTATCACACAGTGGTTTAATTGCACAATGAATTATTGGGAAGGGGCGTTCTCTTACCAAAGTTTCTCATCAAGCTCAGGGTGAGAATATTGGGCAAGAAAGGTGACTAAGAGCAGAAAAAGGGGCAGAGAATCTCCAGAATTTCAGTCAGGCCAGGGAACACTGGGGTGAGGGAGCAGCTTCCTGGTGAAAGGTTTGTGCTATCTTAAAAAACCAAACCCCTTCTAAAATATATCCCATAAATCCGTCTAAGGGAAAGTACTTTAAGATAAAAAGATGTCACACTATTCATTAGAGCCTGTCATTAGAACATCTTTGTTAAATATGCTAATTGGCAAGGTCTAAAAAATCATATATGCAATCTACCTATAAGTGCATTTCAGTGTATTCCATCATAACAAATTGTTGCACCATAAAATTCCTTATCAAGAACTGAAATAAAAGCCCTTTACCCCTTAACTGTGTCTAGATCTTCATTTTGAAACTGCAACCAATTGTTGCACCATAAAATTCCTTATCAAGCACTGAAATAAAAGCCCTTTATCCCTTAACTGTGTCTAGATGTTAATTTTCAAACTGAGGTGAGGGAGCAGCAGAAACTTCTTCAGTGTGGAGGTTTCCCACCTGACTTTTCCAGGAGATGTTCAAAACCTCTGCTGGCAAAGGGGCTGCTCAGATTCCAACTTTTTGTCTGAGAATCCATCTTTTGCTGAAGTTTTTGTTCCTTAGGAGAATTTCTCTGAGCTAATGACCCGTCCATCAGTCCCTAAGTGACAGGTACAGAAATCCTGGCAAGGACTTGGCTGCTCATTCCAACACTTCCAGCAGAGTTTTTGCTGCACTTTTGGAGCCCATCTAAAATATGGATTGCCTGGGTATCACCTGAATTTAGAGAATTTGCAGCTGGTTAACTCTGATTGATCAGCTGACATTTGCTCAGCGCTGCCAAAACATCCATCAGCAAGAGCTGAAATAATCCTGGTTTTATCAGAAATGAATCAACTGCCCCAGCTCTGCTGCACCCATCTCCTTATCTCACTGTATTCACACCTTATCAGAGCAGCAATTAGGAGAGAGCAGCAGAATGTGGGTCCAGAAAAACATCCAGGAATGTGGCATGGAGGTGGGAGAGGAGAGGAGAGGAGAGGAGAGGAGAGGAGAGGAGAGGAGAGGAGAGGAGAGGAGAGGAGAGGAGAGGAGAAGGAGAGGAGAGGAGAGGAGAGGAGAGGAGAGGAGAGGGAGAGGAGAGGAGAGGAGAGGAGAGGAGAGGAGAGGAGAGGAGAGGAGAGGAGAGGAGAGGAGAGGAGAGGAGAGGAGAGGAGAGGAGAGGAGAGGAGAGGAGAGGAGAGGAGAGGAGAGGAGAGAGAGGAGAGGAGAGGAGAGGAGAGGAGAGGAGAGGAGAGGAGAGGAGAGGAGAGGAGAGGAGAGGAGAGGAGAGGAGAGGAGAGGAGAGGAGAGGAGAGGAGAGAAGAGGAGAGGAGAGGAGAGGAGAGAAGAGAAGAGAAGAGAAGAGAAGAGAAGAGAAGAGAAGAGAAGAGAAGAGAAGAGAAGAGAAGAGAAGAGAAGAGAAGAGAAGAGAAGAGAAGAGAAGAGAAGAGAAGAGAAGAGAAGAGAAGAGAAGAGAAGAGAAGAGAAGAGAAGAGAAGAGAAACAAAAAGATGCAAAACTGCTGTGAGGTTCATTCCTTTGCAGATCAGGAAAATTAATCTTCCTCCTTTCCTTCTTTCAGTGACTAATTTCTGTTACTGTAACAAGGAGTAAAAAAGTTGATCTCCACCAAAACTTAAATATTCACTTCCTCTTCTCCACCCACTCTGTTCACTTGATAAAGCACTTCCCTCTCCATTCCAGCTCCGGCAAGAAAGCTCACAACAATATTACAGCAAACACTCTAAAAAAAGTTTTTTCTGTCAATTAGATGTTTATAATCACACTCTGCATCACCCTCCCCAGAGAATGAATCAGGGCTCCCAGGAGAGCACGATCCCAGAAGGAAGGAAAATGATGTAACACCAGGACTTTGCAAAAGTTTTTATCCAGACAGAGCAGCTCTGACAGTCTGGATCCCCTCTGGATTTCAGCCCTTCCAGCCTGGATCCCCTCTGGATTTCAGGCTCTCCCAGCAAAGGCTTTTATCCAGACAGAGCAGCTCTCCCATCCTGGATCCCCTCTGGATTTCAGGTTCTCCCACTCTTGATCCCCTCTGGGTTCCAGCCCTCCCAACCTGGATCCCCTCTGGGTTTTCAGCTCTCCCATCCTGGATCCCCTCTGGATTTCAGGCTCTCACAGCCTGGGATCCCCTCTGCATTTCCAGCCCTCCCAACCTGGATCTTCTCTGGATTCCAACCCTCCCAGCAAAGGTTTTTATCCGGACATAGCAGCCTGTATCCCCTCTGGATTCCAGCTCTCCCATCCTGGATCCCCAATGGATTTCCAGCCCTCTCAACCTGGATTTCCTCTGCATTTCATGTTCTTCCACCCTGGATCCCCTCTGCATTTCCAGCCCTCCCATCCTGGCTCTCCTCTGGGTTCCAGCCTTGTGGTGGCCACTGCTTTGATCCCAGCACAGGCACAAGGATTTGAGGAAGTTTGGCAGCAAGGAAGGTGCAGGAGCCAGGACTGTGTAAGCAAAGCCCTGGCAGAGGCACCACAAACCTTCCAGGGACAGTGAATTGTCTCTGCCACCCTTGAGCTCGCCCAGGTGAGCTGCTCTGGACAGGTACCTGCCCCTTGCTGCAGCACTGAAACCCCAGGGACAGCAAGGAGAGGAAATCCTGCCCCCATTCAGCCTCAGGTGACATTCCCAGACCCTCAGCCTGCTCAGAAAGGGATCTCAGAGTTTTCAGGACAGCTTGAAATGTTTGTTCAGGGTTTAGAAATATAGGAATGGAGGGATTTCTAAGGGGGATGAGCAGGATTCTTGCTCTCTCACATTTTTTTGTGGATTTTCATGGTGTAGGAGAGGGAAAAATCTCTCAGCAGGCTCCTTGCACAGGTAGAGGTCACACAGGTGCTCATGCACACTCAGATCCAACAAATTCTGAATATTCCTGTTTGCTCCTCAGCCCACACTCACCCAATCGTCCCAACAAACCCTGAGCAGAGTTTTCAAAACTTTTATTCCATTTTCAGTCTCGTATGAAAGGCGAGACAACACAGATGTTATAATTCACTCCATCACAATCAGAAGCCAATTATTTCTTAATTACAATACACTAAAAGTGTTTCTTGGCCTATCAGCTTTAGTCACCCCATACTGCAAATGCTTTAAATCCAATAATCCAAAATGATTGGTGTAGGTCTTACTACAATGCACCTTTCACAGTTCTATTTCTCTAAACTATTTAATCTTATTTGTAAGGCCATCCTCTGAAACTTGCTTCCAGTTTCATTTCTCTCTCACCAATGTTTCTCCTATTCCACGGCATTTCTAAGTCAGCATTTCTTATCTCAAAGTTCATATACAGATGCACAGGGTGTGAGCCTCCTGTCAAGCTTTAAAAATTTCCTACAATTCCATTTCCTACATTCTCCCTACAATTCCATTTCCCACATTCTCCCTGCAGTTCCATTTCCCACATTCTCCCTGCAATTCCATTTCCCACATTCTCCCTGCAATTCCATTTCCCACATTCTCCCTGCAGTTCCATTTCCCACATTCTCCCTACAATCCCATTTCCCACATTCTCCCTGCAATCCCATTTCCCACATTCTCTACAGGTTCTCACCCTGACCCGCGGTATTTAGAGCCTGGCTCAGCCCTGCAATTACCCAGCTCAGCACCCTCCCTAAACATGGGCTCCAACAAGCTCTGCCTCTCTTTAATATTCAAATTAACGCGAATTCCAGCCACTCAAACCGTGTTTCCAAACAACAACCATCGGGCTGCCAGGTTACACTCAAAACTGAACCATGAGCAGGTTATTCCCACCCGGGGTGTTTAGTTGCTTCAGAGCTCTCTAAGGCAACAGAATTTCTGTTTGTGTGAATAAACACAGGGAAAAAGTAATTAAGGAAGTGAGAAATGGGTTTTACCTGAATGTCCTGCTGAGGTTTCAAAGGATCTCTGCTTCACTCCCTCCTTTCTCTGGCTCTGTCTCTCTCTCCTTGCATGGCTGGACTGACAGGTTGGCAGGGCTGAGAACGACAGGTTGGGTTTGTTTTTTTAGACACAACTCCTCCCCTTCTCAAAGAAAAGGAAAAAAAAAAAAAAAGAAGAAGAAAAAAGAAGGCAAGACTGTTTGGGAAAAGTTCACATAAAATCCTGTCCTTTCAGCACATTGGAGCTGGTGAGAAAAACGCTGCTTTGGGGAGCCCAGGAGTTTTCCAAGGGTTTTTCTCAAAAAGGTTCAAGGTTTGCTTTGCAAGAAGTGTGAAGCAGCCAAAGGATTTACACCACAGCAGACCTGACCCCAAACCTTCCCTGAGAGCTGATCCTGAGGCAATTGCAGCCCTGACAAGAGGAAACGCTGGAAAGGGGCCTTGGATTTTATCCTTGCATCCCAGCACCATTATTTCTGGGGAATAAATGTCACCCAGAGGTGTCTAAAAACCTGATTTTTTTCCCTCAGAACCCAGTGCTGCTAAGCTGCCCTCACTGCAGGTTATTTTAAATTCCTGCTTTGCTCTGTATTGGTTGCACAAAGACCAGCTCAGCTTCTGTCCCTGTCCCCTGAGAGGGTCCCAGAGAGCTGGGGGAGGATTTTACACAGTTTTTACTCAGGTTTTTCACAGTGACCACAAAATGGGGTCGGTGTGAAAAGCTTCCACTTCCACAGGCCTTTCCAGGAGTCCTGGTCGGGTGGGCAAAACTCATCCCTGGGAATGCTCTACTACAATTCTTTTAAAACCAAGATGCAGACACTGATTTGACACCAGGTTTATCAATAAATTCTTAATTAGGGATGTGAAAAACTAATTCAGAGCTGCCTGTGCCCTGCTGGCCATGGAGTTTTGCTCCTGGCAACCCATGGCACGGTTTTCTGCTAATAAATGCCAGAACAGAGCAGCCAAGGGGTTGGTGAAACAACTTCTACCCTCCCACTCCCCTGCAATCTCCAAAAGAATGGACAATCAGCCTCCTTGGGTCTCTAAAGCTTTTTTAAGTTGGCAGTTTGGGCACAAATCTGCAATTTCCAGGCCTGTTCTCTGCAGAGTCACTGCCTCTTCCTTACCCAGCAAGCAGAAAAACAAACGGGCAGTAGACTAATGACTGTCATCTGCATAAATTTGCATCACAGACTCCTTGAGTAGAGCCCCATCTCCTCTGGGTCAGATTGGCACCTGAGTTGGAACAATGAGGGTTCAGAGGCTTCCTTTACCTGCCTCATGGTGTCACAGCTCTGCAGAGCCAAAAAGTTCCAAAATTTGGAAAAAATCCCCAGGCAGTTTAATTTCACATTGTAACGAGCTAGATTAGAGGTGAAACCAGCACATCTCAGGATGCCTTGTGAGGGCTGAGCTGGAGCAGAGGCTGGGCAGAGTTACAGAATAAAGCTGGGATTTATTCAAAGCATCTCCTCCATGGATCCACCTTGGGCAGCACAAGGGCCCAGCCAGGGCTGCACCCAAGATGAACCAAAATGGTCACAAAATGAACCCAAAATGAGCCAAGATGGTCACAAATTGAACCCATAATGAACCCAAAATGGTCACAAAATGAACCCAAGATGAACCAAAATGGCCCCAAAATGCACGGCCGGGCACGGGGTCTCTCCCTGGGATCAGTTCTGCTCCATTTGCACCTTGCAGTTCATTGTCCCATTCCAGCTTTAGCCCATCCAGTCCCACCCTGCTTGTTTTTCTCTCTCCAGCCCACGGTGTTTGTGCTCCTGGGCTGAGATTTGGATCATTTGTCCTTGGTGCCCAGCTGGAGCAGGAATTGTTTTGTCTCCCTGCTCTGTGCACAGAGCTCAGCATCCCCTGGTGTGAGCCCAGCCCCACTCACTAAAGCAGAACCTGAAACACAGAAAAGCTAAACCTGAGGCATCACTCACACAGAGTCAGTGTGACATCACACCCAAAAATGTCTCCTTGCAAGCTCAGCTCTATCTCCTGCACCAGGGAGAGCCACATCCATGGACTCCATCAATTCCATCTCTTCCAGGCCTCCTTTCCATCCCTCCTGCATTCACACCCTGCCTCTCTCATCAGGAACTGCTCCCAGCCGTGCTCAGCTCCCCTCTGGAGATGGACACAGAGATAACACAAACAGCTCAGCAATCCCTGCTGCCAGCGGAACCAGTTCCTCGAATCCAGACAAAACCAAACCGGGCAAAGTTCAGAGCTCAGGGGTGGTGCTGGAGCCACCACTGCCTGTGAGGGAGGAGAGGAGCTGCTCTTCAGGTCTCAGCACGGTCACACACTGCTGCTTTCTGCATTTCCAGCCTGAATTCCCAGTGCAGATGGATGGGGATAAGAATTTAGCGGCATTCAGCACATGCCAGTGCTGTATCAAAGGAGATTTCCCAGCAGAGATCCAACTGCAGCTCCCCTGGGCACTGATTTAGTTTTTTCTCAGTCCTCCCTCCTCAGAATTATGAGGTTGGAGATCCAAACTCTTCAAAAGATTTGCAGCTTGAAGAGTCTTTAAGATCTTTTAGCAAAGGGGTTTATTCTCTTTATTGATTGCGCTGGCACCAAGAAATCACCAAAAACCTGCCCAGCGCGATGCTCTTGCTTTACCTCTGGTATTTCCATCCCTCATGGGACTCCTGGAGGGGGAGAGAAGCTGGACAGCATCACCAGGAGAGGGAAATCTCCAATCTCCAGCTTCCATCCCAATCCCAGCCCATGCCTGGAGTGTGACAGGTTCCTTTCTGCTAAGGGTGAATTAAAGCCAAGGGCCCTCATTTCTCAGCAAACACAGTTGCTAGAAGAGCTTTAAAGCAGTCAATAAATGCACTTCAATTAAGCACTGCAGGGAGGTCGGATTTCTTGTTTTTCCTGTTTCACCAGCAAGTTTCAAGACAGCCTCATAATGAACCCTGGGAGCACAGCTCGTTACAGCATCAGAGAAATTGCAAAATTACAGCAAACTTTGGGTTGTTATGTTCTCTGGTGTTGTTGGGTTCCCAGGGTGAGGTCAGAGATGAGAGTCAAAGATTTCAGAAGGATGATTTATTATTATATTGTATTGTGTTATATTATATTGTGTTGTGTTATATTATATTGTATTATATTATATATTATATTGTGTTGTATTATATTATATTGTATTGTGTTGTATTATATTATATTATATTATATTATATTATATTATATTATATTATATTATATTACATTACATTACATTACATTACATTATATTATATTATATTATATTATATTATATTATATTATATTATATATATTATATTATATTATATTGTATTATGTTATATTATATTATATTATGTTATATTATGTTATATTATATTATATTATATTATATTATATGTTGCATTGCATTGTATTATATTATATTATATACTAAAACTACACTAAACTATAGAGAAAGGATACAGACAGAAGGCTAAAAAAGAAGAAAATAAAATCCGTGACAGACTCACAGAGTCTGACACAGCTGGACTAGGATTGGTCATTAATTAAAAATAATTCACATAGAACTAGTTAAGGATGCACCTGTTGGTGAGCAACCTCCAGCCCACATTCCAAGCAATCAGATAATTATTGTTTACATTTCTTTTCTGAGGCTTCTCAGCTTCTCAGGAGAAAAATCCTGGCAAAGGGATTTTTCAGAAAATATCATAGTAGCAATGTTCTGGTAGCTGCACTCGCTAAAGGAAAAAAAAATCAAAGAGGAAGGAACGTGTCTCAAAATGCAGGAATTTCATCCCAAATGCCTTGGTGCAGTGACAGGACTCCCATGGTTCCAGAGGGCTGGGGATCAATACTAATGTGTGGAAAATTAAATGACTCAAACTGCTGTCTGCAAACAGATGGCAGAGGAAAAGTGGTGAAACAAATCTTCCCTTGTGAGGAAGGCACCTAGCAGAGTCATGACCTCCCTGAAGAAACAGAGATAAACAAAGCAGCTAAAAGCTGGAAAAATCCTCAGACAGAAAATAAAATCAAGGAAAAAAAAGGAAAAAACGTCAAAAATCCCTAGAGACTAAAAAAAAAAACGTCCCTAGTAAAACTAAAACCAAAACCAAAAGTCAATCACAGAACATAGGAGCTGAAGAAGAGAAACCAACAACAAAAGTCAAATACACCTCAGAGTTAATCAAATATAGTCATAAGAAAAGTAATATCCAGACCACAAAGAGACACCTTAGATCTCACTGATCAAGAATATCCCATGACTGCCCCAAAAGACCAACTAAAAAATCTTTTACACTAAGAACACAAATAATTCCCAAATACAGAGCCAAGGACTCTTTTCAATCCCTTTCTCTGAGACTCTGTGATTCTAAGATTATTTTATATATATATATATAGATATGTAGATATCTATACATACATATATATGTATATATATATAGATATATACCTCTCTATATACATGATATATATATGTGTGTGTATATTTATCTATATCTATCTATGTACATACATTTAGATATATGTATATATATAAGCAATTTCCAAATACAGAGCCAAGGACTCTTTTCAATCTAAGTTTATTTTATATATATTTTTTTACATATATCTATATCTATATCTATATCTATATCTATATCTATATCTATATCTATATCTATATCTATATCTATATCTATATCTATATCTATATCTATGTATGGACTGAACCCTCTGGTGTTTGTGGATTAATTTTCCTGACACAAAGATAAATCCCATGTTCCAAGGGGATCTGTGTTCCCTCATTCCCTCCCTCAATGCCTGCACACATCCCTTGTCTCCACAGGTTCCTTGGGCTGCTCCAGGCACTGGAGCCATCTGTGCATTGCAAAGGGAGAAAGGGGAAAAAAAACACAATTAATTCCCCAAATTTTATCCTTTAGAGTGTGGATCCCTCAGCCCACCCTGCAGTGGCCGCTGATCCCAGCCCATCACCCCAAACCCCAGCAAACACCTGCAGAACCCTTTCTGTGACCCGGCTGAGGCTGTTGCTCTGAATTTCCGCCCGTTCCAATCCCAAACTCTCTTTTAATCCCATAAAATCTGCAGGTGCTGAGTGTTGGAGTGGGCAGGGAGAGCTCCCTGCAGAGAACAGCAGCTCATAGAGTGGGGGTACCACAAAAATTAGCACAAAATCCCATTTTTGGAGGGCCTGGGGGTGTCACAGAGCCTCTGGCACATCGGAGAGGTTGTTCAGGGTGTTGGGAATGACAGGAGGGCTCCAGTCCTTTTCCATGTGCACAAGGACTGAATAATTCACCAAAAAATCAGCTGGCCAGCGTGGAAATAATGTGAAATTACCTGAGCCCTTAGGTATTACATTAAGTGGATCTCTAGGGGAGGATGTGGATTACTGCAGCTGAATAGAGCCCTTATTTATCAGCTGGAAAAGCTAAATGTCATTTCCTTTCCTTTCCTCCATGGTTTCCCTCCCCACATCCCCGTTTCTGGCGAGCAGGAGGTGCAGACAGTGTAGGAACATGTGCTTGATTGTTTAAATCACCAGAGCTGTTACTTGGGGCAGGGAGGGGGGAGAAGAAATTAAGATTTCTGCTGGTTTCCTGGGGAGAATTACAGGGCTAGGAAACATAAAACACCGAGGAAAGGAAATGGGTTGTGGAGCACCTGGGCTCTGATTTGACATCCCAGAGTCCCAGCTCAGGGAGGGAATTTGTGCATTCTCATCTACTGTGGTGCTTAATAGGAACCAGGATCAAGCTAATCTAATATTCCTATTCCATACTTTATAAAGCAAGACTGCATTAAGAAGGGTCATTTTTTTTTTACTCCTAAATGAAGTTTGAATACTGTTAAATTAAGTTCTACTAATAAAGAGCCTTTGCTTTTTTACTAATTTGCCTCTGGAGTCTCAAGGGCTGTTGACCTAAAGATAAATATCAGAGCAGTTCAGCTATCTATTATGTGCTCTGCTAATGATGTCAACAAGTTAATTCTAATATCAACATGCCAGGACTTAGCTTGGGCTAAGAGGGGGAAAAAAGCTTTTTTTGTGGTAAAAAGCTCAAGACACTCAGGTGGTTTTCCCTGTCTCTGGCACAGGATAATTGTAGGGATATTCCTCCTCTGCAGTAACTGAGATGGACCTAAACCCTACTGAATTCAGACTTGAAGAGAAGGATAAATGTTCCTGACCATTTGGGAATGTCAAAATAAATGGTAATATTTGGGAATGTCAGGATTCCCAGTGCCTGTCCATGAGGAAGGATGAGTGTGGCTTTGGCTGCTGACCCCAGCTTTTCTTCAAAAACCTCTTTTTGTGGGAAAATCTCAAGACACCCAGGTGGTTTTCCCTGTCTCTGGCACTGGATAATTGTAGGGATATTCCTCCTCTGCAGTAACTGAGATGGACCTAAACCCCGCTGAATTCAGACTTGAAGAGAAGGAGAAATGGTTCTGACCATTTGGGAACGTCAGGATAAATGGTTATATTTGGGAATATCAGGATTAATGGTTGTATTTGGGAATGTCAGGATCCCCAGTGTCTGTCCATGAGGAAGGATGAGGGTGGCACTAGGCTTTGCTGCTGACCCCAGCTTTTCTCCCCCAGCTTCTCCAGGTGCTCTCTGGGCATCTCCTGCACATTTCTGCTCACCTTGCCAGAGGTCAGGGATGCTCTGAGCTCCTCACCACCCTCTGGTTTCCAAACTCTTTTAATTCCATTCCCTAATTCCAGCTAGGCCCCATCAAAAGGCACCTGAATGCAGCTGTTGGTCTCTGTGACTACACAAGATGTGAAATTCCCTCCCAGTTTCCAGCTCCAGGCTGGACAAACCCCAGGCAGGCTCCTTCCCCCTCTGCACATCCCACTGCCCATGGGGACAAACCCAGACTGCAGGGACAGCAGGGACCAGGACTTTTGGGTGATTCTGAGGTCACCTCCCCATCTTTCCATCCCTGACCTGAGTGCATGGCTTTACCTTACCTGGCAGAGGTGCCTTGAGGACAAAATAATTCCATATTTCAGGGCATGGCAGCAGGGCTGGCTAATTCCAGCTCTGCAGGGAGCGGGGACAGAGCTGCCCATTGACTCATGTGGGATTTACAATGAGCCCTTATCCATTTTAGGGATTTACAATGAGCCCTTATTCATTTTACATTGGCCCTGAGCAGCCATCTGAGGATAGCAGGGCCTGACTATTAATTCCTCAGTGGGTAAACAATCAGCATCCCTGTTAGAGTGGAGTAAATTAATGGAGGTAGCCAAGGCAACCCCAGTGTGGCTCCTGGGGTGCCTTCATGGGCTATTTGCAGGCTATGAAAAGAGCTGAGTGCATTTGCTCTCAATTTTCTTTTTCTTTTTTTTTTTTGTGCTCCTCCATAAAGGAAAAGCTTTCCTGGACAACCAGGCAGCGAGGATAAAGTAAATAGCTTTTCCCAGAAAGCCAACCTTGACTTTGTTATAATTGCCGTGTAAATATAATCCCACTCATCAATTAAATGCTGCTCTCCAGGGCTGGAACATTATCCATGTTCATGGGGATGGAATCCCTGTCAACTCTGGCTCCCCATTCATGGGCATTAGCCTTGGCAAGGAGAAAGTGATTGCTTGAATAAATTCAGCTGCCACCTCCAGCACCCCTGGATCAGCTGACAAGCCCCAGTCTGGCTGCAAGAGGGGCTCAGAAATATGTTAGCACGGAAATCCTAAATATTCAGCCCTCAGTGGGGAGTTCAGATGGGTTATTGATAAATAGAAATAGCTCAGCCCTGGCTGACCCCTTGGTCCTACAGGTGATACTGAGGAAAGTTGGGTTTTTTTGAAAAGTGTTTGAGCAAGAAGAATTCTGAATTTCACTAACAAATATGTTGCTATGGAAATCCCAAATATTAAACAGGGGGTTGAGATGGGATATTTAATAATTAGAAATAGCCCAGCCCTTGCCAACCTCAGAGCTGACCCCTTGGTCCTGCAGGTGTTAGAATAAGAAAATTGGGGTTTTTTTCCAAAAGTGTTTGAGTAAGAAAAATTCTGAATTTTTACCAGCAAATATAATGTCTTGGAAATCCCAAATATTCAACAGGAGGTTGAAATGGGATATTGATAAATAGAAATAGCCCAGCCCAGCCCAGCCTCAGAGCTGACCCTTTGGTCCTACTGAACCCCTGGTCCCTATTCTCAGGCGTTACTGAGGAACAGAATGTTGGGGTTTTTTCCCAAAAGTGTTTGAGCTAGAAAAATTCTGAATTTTCCCCACATCCATAATTCCAGGTCCCGTATTCCTTGCAGATCTCTCCCAGAACCTCCCACTGCCCATGCCCAGCCCCTGCAGGGGGGTTACATGATTTTTGTGCTGTCTGGATGCAGGCGGTTGCACACGCCAGAGGGCAGTTGCTAATTAATAAAATGCTAATGAAGGGCTCGGCAGCAGCCCATGCCCTGGGGGTGCCCTGTGCCCCTGTCCCTGCCCAGCCAGCACCTGACCCCTGCCTTTATGTCCTTGTTCTGTGTGACTGAACATGGTGAATAATTCAGAGCAGCTCCGCGGCTCTGCTGTTCCCCCAGCACGGTTGGAAACTTTACAACCCCAAACACAACCTGGGGGTGGATTTCCCTCTGGGGCAGCTGTTCAACAACAGCCAACACCCCCCTGCAGCAGGTCAGCACCAGGGCCAACGTCTGTCCCACCTCATTAGGCTGGAGATGAATTCCTGGCCCTGTGCTGGTAAAGCAGCTCAAGAGCCTGGTGCTGGGGCTATAAAGAACTCCTGGTTTATAAAAATGGGTTTAAAATCTCAGTGTTTTTCACAAAGGAGGAGAAACTGAGCTCCATGGAGCTTAGTGGACATTGTCTGTGGACATTGTCTGTGCTGGGGGCATGAAGAACTCCTGGTGTTTAAAATCTGTATTTTTCACACAGGAGGAGAAACTGAGCTCCATGGAGCTTAGTGGATATTATCCATGGACATTGGGGTGCTGGAGTGACCCCAAAGAAGAACAATTGAGGTGGAGAAGGGTCTGAAGCACCAGGAGAGGCTGAGGGAGATGGGAAAGGAGCTGTTGGGTTAATGGTTGGACTCAGCAAGATCAGAGGTCTTTTCCAACCTCAACACTTCTGTAACTCTGTCCTAAAAGCACTTTGGGACAGGAATGTTGTTCTGAACAACTTTTGTTCCAGAAAACAGCATTGGAGCACTTGGGCACTGCTTCCCTTGGTGGGAAATGACTGGGAAATAGGGCAGGAGGTGGGGTCAGGGTCAGGTGTGTATTGGACACGGGATGGGCACAGGATGGGCGCAGATTGGACATGCTATAGACACGGGTCGGACATGGGATGGAAATGGGAGGGACACAGGATGGGTGCAGGATGGACACAGATGGATATGGGATGGACACGGAAGACATGGATGGACACAGATGGACATGGGTTGGACACGGGATGGACACAGGATGGACACAGGATGGATACAGATGGACATGGATGGACACAGGATGGACACGGATGGGCATGGAGGGACACGGGATGGACACAGGATGAACATGGGTTGGAAATGGGATTTACACAGGTTGGACACAGGATGGACGCTCATGGACATGGATGGACAAGGGATGGACACAGGATGAACATGGGTCAGACATGGGATGGACACAGATGGGCATGGGCATGGATAGACACAGGTCACATACAGATGGACACAGATGGACACAGGTTGGGCACAGATGGATATGGGATGGACATGGATGGACACGGGACAGGTGCAGGATGGACATGGGTTGGAAATGGGATAGGACACAGATGGACACAGGATGGACATGGATGGAGACGAATGGACACGGGATGGACACAGATGGACAAGGGATGTACATGGATGTACTGGAATGGACGGATGGATATGGTGACACGATCGGACACGACAGGCACGGGACGGACACGGAGGACACGGAGGACAGGACGGACCAGACGGACAGGGACGGACACGGACGGACACGGACGGACAGGGACGGACACGGACGGACAGGGACGGACACGGGACGGGCACGGGCGCTCCGGCGCTATCCCTTCAGCACCACGGCGGCTCCGCAGCCCCGAGCGGGAGCGGCTCCGGCAGCGCAGGAGGGAAAGCCCGGCATCCCCCGGCATCCCCCGGCACCCCCAGCATCCCCCGGCATCCCCCGGTACCCCCCGGCATCCCCCGGCACCCCCGGCATCCCCCGGCATCCCCCGGCATCCCCCGGCATCCCCCGGCATCCCCCGGCATCCCCCGGCATCCCCCGGCATCCCCCGGCACCCCCGGCATCCCCCGGCCCCGGGGGAGCAGCTCAGCCCCCGCCCCGCAGAGCCACACAAATAACAAAAAAACCTTCTCGCGGTTCAGGTTTCCTGTGGGTTGGGGCTGGAAAACAAATTAACCTAAGAGGATTTGGGGAATTCGAGCCGGCAACAAAAGACAAGGTGGAAGTGTCTGAGTTCTGAAAATGTGCCCAAGGCCCCCAGTGGCAAATCCTCTCTCTGAATGCTCTTGCTAAGCCCTTTCATCAGCACTAAAAGAATGCAGAGAAAAGGTAGAAAAGGTGCTTTTTTTTTGCTGCAGAAAAGGTTACCTGGAGATTATTTCCAGTAAAATATTGGTTATGCTTTCTCATCAAAGTAATATTTCTGTTCATAGAATTATTTCAGAAGAAAACTTAGAAGACATTTAATCTGTGGATCTAATCTGGTAATTTAATAAAAATCATCATTAGGTTTGATGAAGGTTGGAATTAATTTGTCCAAGACATATCTCTTGAACATTAATAATTAATTTTGGGCTGAGACTGTTTCTTAAAATCATGGAATGGTTTGGGTTGGAAGGGACCTTAAAGTTCATGCCAAGAGAGAGGGAATTTCTGAACACTGGTGGAAAAGTTTGCTTAAAGGCCTGGATTTCTGTTCCTCTGGTAGTTTGTCATTTACTTTTGGCAACTTTCAAGTCCTTGTGCTGAACAAAGCAAAGAATTGTGCAGAATAGATGAGGAATTATAAAAAAAAAGAAAATCTCCATCAAGAAGGGCTGAGAAACAGGAGCAGGGAAATGTTCTTGCCACACAAAGCACCCTCAGATCATGAGCACAAAACCTCAACATTTCCTGTGCTCCAATCCTATCTTGGTACACTTTAAAAATCCTAATTTTTAAGATCTCTAAATGTTGTGTATTCAGTGTTGTGTATTCTGTGCATTGCAGTGACTTCCAGAAAGGTGTGAGACAATCTTATCTACATCAATAATCTGCATTTTATTTATTCTGTGTTTCAAAACACAAGAATAATTTAATGCTTTGTTGGTTTGGTGATGGGATCTGATTTGGGCTATCAGATAACATGTTATAAAAGCCTCAGGTGCCTTTCCTGAACACTCCAACAATCTCTGCCTGCTCACCCAGGAGTCCTGGGACCAAGGGCAGCCCGTCCTTGGTTCCACAGCCAGAAAATCAAACAGACACAGCTCAGGCTGCTCAATCCTCACTAAAAACTTTAATTCTCCTGTTTTCCACCATCCCAGAGGTGCCCTGGGTGTTTCACCCTCGGGTGGAGCGGGGAGTGCTCCTGGCTCTGAATTCCTGAATTCAGGGATTTTTGGGGGCTCCTGTGCACAGGGGAGAGCCAGAGACACAGAGCTGAGATTTCATCCAGCACCCACCAAACTCAGTGGGAATATCCTCAAAAAAACAAGGAAAACCTTCCCAGTAGAGTGACATTTTCCAGCTCCACAACCCCACCTCTCCTTGCTCTTTGTTGTAAAGCATTTATCACTTTTTCTGAACAATTAAAAAAATAAACAAACCCTGCAAAAGGCCACATCTGGCCTGAAGAATAACAATGAAGATGGGAAAAACCCTCCTGGAGCAGAACAAAAAGGGCCTGAGCAGCTCTGAGCTGAGGCTGCCACATGCCAGCCCTCATGCCCATAATAAATCTGCATTGGATCGTGAGTTCTAAGTCCTTAAGCACATTGTAGAAATGGGACAAATCCTCTTTGGGAATTTACTGACTTAAAAAAAAAGGAAAAGCAACATAATTCCATTTATTTTAACATCATTAGATGCTGGAAAAGAATCCCTGATCATATCATGGGATGTGTTTCTGTTATTATCTGTGTGTTTTAAGGCTTGATTGCTGGGACAAAAAGGAGTCTTGTGCTGTGGAATTATGTGGGAAATCATCTGGAGTGAGGAATAAAAAACAGTTCCTACTTTGCACTTTTTTCCCCAATGAAGTCTAAGCTATTTATTGTCAGGATAACAGCACAGCTTGGATGGGGCAGTGCTGCTGGAAAATGGGGGTTTTCTGCTCTCTGTTCCTGTGTCCATGAAGGAAAATAAAGTAAAATCTGATGTATCCTATCATTCAGTATCAGCAGCATGGTTTGGGGACTGGCATGCCTAAAAAACAACTCAAAAAATCCTAAAAATCCAAATAAACCCCAACCAAACAATGAACCCAAACCTCTCCACATCTCCAGTTCCTACTGGAGTGGGGAATTTTGCTGCTGGCTTTCAGACCCAACCCAAAAACTCCCAAAAAACCCAACTAAACCCCAACCAACAAATGAACCAAACCCATCCACATCTCTAGGTCCTGCTGGATGGGGAATTTTTCTGCTGGATCTCACACCTGACCCAAAAAATCCCAAAAACCAACTAAACCCCAACCAACCAACAAACTAAACCCCCTCCACATCTCCAGATCCCGTTGGACTGGGAATTTTGCTCCCACACCATCCGAGCCAGGAGTTAACTCAGGCACAAGAGGCACAAGGAGTTTGTCTGCTTTTAATATGACCAAAATAGAATTAAACCACTTCTCCCTTCCCTCATTTTTCTCCGGAAGATCCCTCTGGGAAGCTCTTTTATCACTTTTTTCGCTTAACCCCTTCAGCTCCGGAGCTGAGCTGAGGCACAGGGCTGGCCTGAGGGATGATCCAGGAGAAAAGGTTGTCCCTGTCCTTGCTGGGGTGGGTGTGCTCTGCCCAGCAGGCAGTGTCCTCTCCTGAGGGTCCCAGTTCTCCCTGGTCCAGTGGCTCCCTGGCTCCCTGACAAGGTCTGGATCATCAAAGCTCTCCTTGCCCTTTGTCGGATCTCAGGATCTCAGTCCTGAGGTGCCGAGCCACCGAGAGCACCCTTGGGGGGCTCGGGAGTCCTGGAATGTTCCAGAAGTGTCTGGTGGCTGGACTTTGACCCTACACAGGAGACGACACCTGTATGAGGATAGGAGGGTTTCACCGGGTGAATGGTGAAGGGATTGGTTAATTAGAGAGTGAAACACAGGGTTTAGGATTTCTGTACAGGGGGGTTTAGAGAAGTAAGATGGAGGAATTGGGGCGTGTCCTGTCCTTCTTCTTCTTCTTCTTCTCCTCCATCTTCTGTGGTGATGGTGGCACTTTGGGATTGGTTATTACTGAAAGTGCACCGGGTAATAAGAATAAATGGTATTGGGGAAAAATGATAAATATTGTACACGTAACAATGGGTATAAAGATAGGTGACTGTCCGGAGGGCAGCACAGTGTGCTCATGGCTGGCTGCTGAGCAGAGCTCTGTCGGGCTGAAAGAAAATCTTTTAGATAAACAATTAATAAACATAAAAACCAAAAGAAGAACTGAAGCCTCTTCTCGTCCTTCGATACGCGGGCTGCCCCAAGGCCACCCCGGGCCTTTCCAGGCCCTTCAAACAGCCGAAAAACCAACAGCCCTTTGGATGCCATCATCTGTATTTGCGTTTCGTGGCACCCAGAACAAGCAAATTCCTTTAAAGTCCAATTTGTGCTTTGTAGAAATGCCAAAATGGGGGGGAAAAAAAACCGCTCAGGAAATGGAGAAATCTCTGGGCTCTTAACAAACATTAAACTCCTGATAAAAAACCATGACAAATTCATTCTCTGCTGACCCAGGTCACCTTTGAACAGACACAAAGTTCTTTACCACTTTGCCAATTCCCCCATTCTTTCAGAGGCCAGGTTTGTGTTTTATTCTAGGTTTTTTGTTTTTTTTTTTTTGCTTGTTTATCTCCTAATCTTTGGGTAAATTGCAGCATCTGAATCTGGCCATTGTGGAAAGGGGTTCAAAGCTTCTCACTTAATTCATAGCCAAGGTTTCCATTTCCTCAAATCAGGCAACTCTTCATTTATTTTTTCTCTGTTATGATTTTGCTTTTCAGGATCACTTGGACCAGTAGTGACAATATTCCAATAAATAATAATTTATACCACCAATGCTCCCATTCATTCCAGGATTTTGCAGTGGGGGACTGAACCTCTCTAGATGTGGTGGAAGGTTTGGAAATATCCATTGGCCACATTATCATTCCTTGAAAATGGAATCCTTAAATAAACAGCTGGGGCTGGACTCAAAAAATCAGAATTTTCCTCACCAGCAGGGGACAGAGAGGAAAATGCACCCAGGACTCCCCAAAGGGTGAAAATTGGGGCTGAGATTTCTCTGCCTTCATGGGGATCACACACATCCTTACTCACAGAGAAAAATGGAATTCAGAGCAGCTGGAGACAGGAAAGATTTGGTTCTTTTACTAATTATTTAAATCCTGTTTCTGTTAATATTATATATATTATATAATATATATGGTATATCTAAAATATACAATATATAATATACAATATATAATATATAATATATAATATAATAAAATTATATAATATATATTATATAATATATAATATATAATATATAATATATAATATAATATATAATATATAATATAAAATACTATATAATAATCATAGAATATAAAAATAATATATATAAGATATAAGATATAATATGTATATTTATATACTCTATATGAAATATTATATTCTACAATATTACATATTCTATATAAATTATATTCTATATAAAATATTGCAGTTTTATTTTATATAAAATATTATCGTTTTCAAAAATGCATAATATTTGTCTGTTACACAACACAATGATCAGCTACTTTCTGGATGTACTTTCTGCATGTACCTGTTTAAACTTTCCATCCTCATTCCAATTTCCTTCCTTGCTCTACTTCAGCTAAAGTCCCATTCTATTATTTTCCATGTCAATTTATGTCACAACAAATAAAAAATATACATTTAAGCAAGTGAATCCTTCCCTCTGCAGACCAGTTTTGAGCCCCCACATAGCACACACATGAAATATTATTTAAAAACAAATACTCATTATTTAAAAAGTTTTAAAACAAGTATTCCCACCCCATTGACACAGCAATCAGAACCAATGTGAGATGAGTGTCCCTGTCCTTTTCTGGGCTGTGCTGAGGGAATTTGCCTCAGCAAGAAGTTTTCTGCTAGAATTCACTTTACTCAAGAGAAAAGAATAAAAATCAGATGTGCTGGAGGGATGTAAATGGCGCAACTGGATGGGTGAGCTCAGTGAAAGGACTGATGGAAATGGAGATTTTCCCTAGTGCAGTCCTGCATCTCCACGGGGAGAAAAAGACACAAATTTGAGTATAAAACATGAAAAGATAAAAATTCTTAGGAGAGAAAGAACCAGTTAGAGAGACAAGGCTGTCGGTGTGGAGAAAAAAGCAATGGAGATGTTGCAATAGGACATGAAATAAAATGATGTGGGCACTGGAATTCTAAGGTAAGAAGAAGGGAAGTTTATTTTCTGACTATAACATTTATAGACTTTCAAAAGTGACAGTGGATTGGAGGAAAGTGCTACTTCTCCAATGGCATTGGACAAACTAAAAGTCTAATAAGTTTCTCCTTCTCTAAAGAGGAATGTAAAACCAATAATTATTTATATAAAAGAGCGTAAGAAACTTCATTACAAAAATATAAACCTCAGAAAGCTTAGAAGAACTTAAAAGAAGAAGGCAACAAACGGAGAAGAGTGTAACAAGGAATAAATAAATTCACAGTGCAAACTCTTTAACTATGGATACTGACACTTCAATCTGGGCCAAATTAGGATGAAATCAGCTGGATTTATGCAGGGGTTTAATTTAAAAGGCCCAATAAAGCCAAGCTGGCTGCTGCCAGGCTGTTCTGCCCCAAGAGAAGAGCAGGCCCAGGAAGGTGCAGCCGCTTTGCCCCGCGCAGGAATGGAAAGGACACGAAAGGAGCTTTACCTTTGCCACCAGGGAGTTCTCTGGAGCCTCCTCTGTGTCTCCTGCCAGCAGCTGTGCAGGAAAACAGGGGCTGGGTTAATAATCAAGGAAGGCAGGAGCTGTGAGCTCCAAAGACTCGGGTTAAACATTGACTCGGGTCCTTGGGAGCGAGCGCCGAGGGGCATCTTGAGGAGGGAACGGTGCCTTGGGGAGGCTGAGCTGGAACAGAGGAGGACAGAGCTGCAGAATAAAGCAGTGCCCTCGAGTGCCACCACAGAATGTACTGACAGGAGCCTGAGAGTGGCTGCAAAGCTCTGAACTTCATCTGCAGGCAGGGCCTGCGGTGAACTTGAGATGAAAAATGGATTGATATGGATTTGGCATCAGCAACTGAGGGAAGGTGTCCCTGCCCATGGCAGGGGTTGGAATAAAATGAGTTTTAAGGTCCCTTCCAACCCAGTTCTGTCATTCTGTGATTCTGTGAGTGCTGATTTAAGCTTCAGGTTTGGTGTTTTGGAGGAGAATTTTAAAGATCAGCTTTGATCTGTTGGAGAGAGTCCAGGGAAGGGTCACTGAGATGATTTGGAGTGTGGAACTCGGCTCCTGTGAGGAAAGGCTGAGAGAATTGGGGTTGTTCTGATGCCTTGAGAAGGCTGAGCTGGAGCAGAGGCTGGGCAGAGTTACAGAATAAAGCAGGGATTTATTCAAAGCATCTCCTCCATGGATCCACCTTGGGCAGCACCAGAGCCCAGCCAGGGCTGCTCCAAAGATGAACAAAAATGGTCACAAAATGAACCCAATGAACAAATGGCCCCAAAATGCACGGCCGGGCACGGGCTCTCTCCTGGGATCAGTTCTGCTCCATTTGCACCTTGCAGTTCATTGTCCCATTCCAGCTTTAGCCCATCCAGTCCCACCCTGCTTGTTTTTCTCTCTCCAGCCCACGGGGTTTGTGCTCCTGGGCTGAGATTTGGATCATTTGTCCTTGGTGCCCAGCTGGAGCAGGAATTGTTTTGTCTCCCTGCTCTGTGCACAGAGCTCAGCATCCCCTGGTGTGAGCCCAGCCCCACACACTAAAGCAGCACAGAACCTGAAACATAGAAAAGCTAAACCTGAGCATCAGGAACACCCAACCTGGTCCTCAGCAGCCTCTTCCCAGCTGGGACACACAGGGCAGGCACCTGGGGCCACCCTGCACATCCAGGTGAGGCTCTCAAAGGCATGAAGCAGGAAATTCTCCCAGGTAATAAAAACCCTTCATCATTCAAATGGTTCTGCAAATATTTACCCATGAGATTGGATTTGGAGTTAGCCACTGATAGACAACTTCAGAATAAACAGGTTCAGATTTATAGTAGAGTCTATTTTTTTTTTTCCTGTAAGTGTTTTGTTTCTAGATTAGCATGAGATTAAGGTAAGGACTTCCAGCCTTCACAAGAACTGCAATCTCGTTTTCTGTAGAAGTCACAGACCGTGTCCTTTTCTGTGCTGGTGGAATTTGCCTGAACAAGAAGTTTCCTCCTAGAATTCACTTTACCCAAGAGCAGAGAGAAAAAATCCAAGGTGCAGGATGAATGTAAATGGCACAGCTGGACTGGGTGAGCTCAGTGAAAGGACTGATGGAAATACACAACTTCCCAGATCCTTCCAAGGGAGAAAAAAATATCTGGAGGAAGGTGAGGGTGGAGCACAACCTTCATCCCTGCCCAGGAGCTCTGCAGCACTGGAGAATGGTTTCTGAACCATTCAGAATGGTCCCACCTCCTGCTTTTCCCTTTTCCCATCATGTTCAGGTCGTTTATTGAGGATTAATTCATGCACTTGAAGATGAATTTAAACCATTTGGATTTCTGGGTCTGGTTCCTGCAATCCCTGCACAGAGGCCATGTCTGAAGTTGGATAAGATAGAAGCGAAACCAAAACCTAAAGGATTGAACCGGAAGGAGTTGGTCTGAGGTGAAACGTGCCTAAATCCCAGGTGGGTTTGTATTTAGCTCAAAAAAGGCAGGTTTGGCTCTTTTCATGCCAGCTCAGCCCTGACCCAGGAGAAAGGAGAGGACAAAATTCCCTTTTGTGCCTGCCCTGGTGCCACTCTGGGTCCTGTGAGGTGACACCAGTCCCTGCCTGGGCATTTCACAGCCCCAGGTACCCTGGAAACCCAGCCCCGCTCTGTGGCTCTGCAATACAAATTAATAACAATAACTCCACTTGACTGCTTGACAAAAAGCAAACAGCACGGAAAAAGCTGTCTTAAATCTTTCTATCCCACTTCCCCAGACCAAAAAAAAAAATCTCCAAATGTTATTTCTTTTGGCAGCTGAAACCTAATCCTACCTTGGTTAACAAAACAGAGAGAACAGGAAGCGCTCTGAAGGAATTTTGCATTCCCTGGGATGTCTTTGATCCCACTCCCCTCCCTTTTCCTATCAGGTAATTTTCAAATCTCGACGTTTCCAGTTAGTCTACAGATCTTCTTGTTTTGTCTACTCCAGGCAAAGCCTTATTTAACTTCCATTTCAGGCATGAAAACCTGCCCTGCATCGAGGCTTTGCTGTTGTGTAAGCTGGAACCTGAGAACTCCAGAATCCAGCAGGGAACCCGACTAAAATTCACAATTTTTTGGTGGAAAACCAACAATGGTTTTATTTTAGCACAGGCAAGGGGCATTCAAACACTACAGAAACCCCAAATAAACCCTTTAAGGATTTTCTCCTGCAGCCACCACTTTTTGTCACTCAGTTCTGACATACAGAGGGAATTTTTTTTCATCATTTTCCATCTCGATTTTTGTCCATCTGAAATTTGCAAAGCTCCAACCAAATTATTGTCTGATTAATATTTGGGACTCTGGAGGAATATGTCAACCTTTATTCCAGTCCCACATGCAATGCAAGCCTGCATCTCTGCTATGGGCCAAAAAAACCCAATTAAATAAAATATAATTGAATAAAATGTGGTTTAAAATTTATTTTAAATAAAATACAATACAAGACAATAAAATAAAATTTAATTAAATTAAATAAACACAATACAATACAGTAAAATAATAAATAAAATAAAATAAAATAAAATTAAAATTAAAATAAGTAAAGATAAAATAAAATAAAAATAAAAATAAAAATAAAAATAAAAATAAAAATAAAAATAAAAAATAAAAATAAAAATAAAAAATAAAAATAAAAATAAAAATAAATCGGTTTAAGCTGTGTTTTCCTGTGTGCCTTCCTGGCTTTCCAAGTGCCAGGGCAGGAGCTGCTATTCTGGAAAGCAGCACAATAAATCGATTTTATTGGCCAGATCAGGCTGGTTCTGTGCTGGGCTGGCCCAGGGGCAGCTGTGGCTGGAGGAAGCCCCAGGCCAAGCACAACAAGGAGGAAGCTCAGGAATGTGACGCTGGACTTGGCTCCAGTGGATTCCTCACCTTGCAAGGGAGATTTCACTCTGCAGGAAACTCTTTCCTCTCCTTCATTGACAGCTGCAAAATGAAATAAAAAATTGTTCATGATCACGGGTGGGATTCAAACCCAGCTCTGAACCTCAGCAAGGGCTCCCCTCACTGCTGCCCTGGGCTCTGGGCTGCATTTTCTGATGCTGTGGTTAAAATTTCAAATATCCTGACACCTGTCACTCCTCTCATTTCCCTCTGCAGACTCTTGCAGCCCAAAAAATACTTTAAAAAGTTTTCACCCTCTTTTTTCATACTCTCACCCCTTTACAAATAGTTGTTGAGATATTTCCTTTCCCTTTCACCTACCTGTTTTTAATTTTTCTAATTCTTTGGCATATCTGTTGGGTGGAAAATGTTATAAATTAGTAAATTCCTTTTCTGTACAGAGCTGAAAAAGGAGCCTGGGGTCAGCTCCAGGTTTCACACCACTGTGGCCAGCCCTGGTGCTCGCTCACATATAAAAATGCAAATTGTATTTACCTGCCATGAAGAGGCAACATTGAGTAGCCAAATTCCTTTTCATAAGTATTCATAAATGCTGTTTGCATAACACAACACCATAATCTGATTTTTTTAGTTGGGCTGTAATGAGATCTTGTAAATTGGCTGTTATCTAAAGGGTTGTTTTTATTAAACAAGTAAATAGCACAGAGCAGCAACTTTCCTGTGGCCAGGTTGCCACCTCTTCACAAGCTTTATTTTCTTTATTTTTTTTTCTTTAAACAATCTCATTTTGGTGCCTTTCTCTATAGGGAATTCCTGGCTCTGTGCAAAGAGTTCGGATACCTTTCCCAGGAGAAAACACCAGTGGGTGAAACCACATAAATCCACATTTTTCAGGAGTGGATAACACATAAATCCACATTTTTCAGGGACATCTGACACCGTTATCCCCAGGCTTGGCTTGATACCCACACTGGGAATTTTTCAGACCTTTGAGAGGAGGAGACAAAACCCTAAACTGGTGTCACTGAATGAATGCACCTCCCAGGAAATCAGTCAGGGTGTTGATAAACCCACAAATAATTCTTCTAGGTGTTCTATATCCAGGCTGTTTGGTGCCAAAATGTTGCATCCAGCTGCCTCCAGATGCTATCTATTTAGTGAGCAGCCATGTGCAGGACCTTGCACACCCAAAGGGATTAACAGCAGTGGAAACTATTTGAGGAATTGCAGGTGAGGCATTTCACGGTGCCCAGGGGGATTTCTGACCTGCTTTTCATAATGAAGAAGTGTTTTTCACAAGGTCACCAACAGCATTCAAACCTGTCCCAAGAAATGCAGCCAGCAGAGAGCTGGGATCAAGGAAAGAAACAGCAGGAATAATTTTATTGTGTGGATAAAGCAGGCTGGGTCTTCAACTGCAAATATCCAAGGGAGGATTGAGGATCACAGGGATGCTGCAGGCCCAGCAGATCCCAACCCTTTTTTCAGGATGGTTCTCCAGAAAAATTCATATTTGTCTTGCGTGGTGTGTGTGTGATTTTAGAAATGTTTGGGCTGCTCAGCATCCTTCCTGTGCCTCAGCCCTGCAGGCAGGGAAAAGGTTTAGCAACCACAGAGAAGTGAATAAAAAGAGATTAAACAAGGCAGAGAGTTCCTCTGTTGGCAAATCATTTAATTAATGCCAAGATTTCAATGTCCCACACATCACAGACAGGCCTGAGCAGACAAACCCTGTGCAGGGTGACTTCCCTGAGAGCAAAGAGGAATTCTGTGTGCCACTGATGAACTCTTTAAATACCCTGGGGTGTTTAAATATCCTGAGGCTGTTTGTTCCCTTAGGTGCCAAGCAGTTGCAAAAATCAGCATTTAACAGAGTAATTATTTATTTGTGTCATTAGGCTGCACAGGCAGAGATCAGTTGGCATTAACATATTTCCCTTGTTGGGTGGTTTGTGCTCTTCTTTTAGGATTTCATTTCTGCTAAACAGCACTGAGACCAGGCAAACCCTTGAGCTGATTAGAATAAAATAAAATTAAAAAAAAAAAAGAACATATTTAGAAACAAAACATCAGAAATGAAATCCTAAAAGAATAGCTGTAATTGTTGAATTTAATCTTTATTTTCAGCCCTTCCCACTTTACATTATAATAACGAGTGGCTCATTTTCAGTGTGAGGGAATCACCAGATCCATGGTGTGGGGAGTGAGGGGCTCTGGGGAGCAGGAGAGTGCAGGGCATTCCCTGCTGCATTCGGGACTCCCAGCCAATAATCCCCAGCTCAGGCACGTGCTGCCATTTCCATCCCATAATTGCACCAGGAGACACCCCAGGCCTGCTTTTCCAGGGGATTATTGCACTGAGAGCTGCAGCCACTTGGCCTTTGGCCTCCCAGAACCACCCAAAAGCTCTCAATAATCTCCAGGGCTCTGCTCCCTGTTGTGTCGTTCTCAGACAAATGGAAAACACATTTTTCACTTCAAACTAATCCCCATTAAACAGCACTGAGACCAGGCAAACCCTTGAGCTGATTCTAATAAAATAATTTTTTTTTTTTTAAAGAACATATTTAGAAACAAATTAGCCTTGTAAGTGAGGCACTGCAGGCTCATTCTGTGAAACCGCCACTGGGCAGATTTGGGATTTGCTGCTCTGAGAGGTTTCCTGGGCCTGAGGGACTCCAGCCACAGGAAATTCACTCACAGGGGTGGGCTGGGCTCTCACAACCAGCTCAGGTCGTGGTGTCAGGTGGAGTGGGGGGTTCCCAGTGCTGGGGTTTGGTAAAAGAGGAATTCTGGACAGGCTGGTGCTGAGGAGGGAGCTCTGAGTGGCTCCCCTGGGTGTGCCCAGCACAGGAAGGACTTGGAGATGTTGGAGAAGCTCCAGAGGAGGCACCAGGATCATCAGAGGGATGGAGGAAGGCTGAAAGAATTGAGATTGCTCAGCCTGGAGAGGAGAAGCTTTGGGGTGACCTCAGTGTGGCCCTGCAGGGCCTGAAGGAGCCACAGGAAAAGTGGAGAGAGATTTCTACAAGGGATGGAGGGACAGGACACAGTGTCACAATCTCAGTGCCATTTTTCCTGGGCCACCTTGACTGTTGCACCAACACTGCCCTGTCACACTCGCATTCTCTGGAAATTCCCTTTGCCCAGGATTTTTCTCCTGGGAAGCTGCGAAGCCTCAGAGAAAAAGGAAAAATTCTTATCTCATTTGCTTCTCCTGTGTTGTGCCCACATGTGGAGTGTGAAAAAGGAAAACAATTCTTACCTCATTTGCTTCTCCTGTGTTGTGCTCATGTGGAATGTGGTTGGAGATTGTTTACCCACAGGTGATTGTTTCATTGGATTCTGGCGTGAGTTGTTTTCACTCTTTGGCCAATCAGGGCCAAGCCGAGTTTGGGACTCTTGAAAGAGTCACAAATTTTCATTATTATCTTTTTAGCCTTCTGTCTGTATCCTTTCTGTACTCTTTAGTATAGTTTAGTATAGCACTTAATAAAATGCTATATAATGCTAATAACTTAAATATAGTTTAGTACTGCATCTTTAATAAAATATATTATCGTAAAATAATAAATCAGCCTTCTGAACATGGAGTCATCGTTCCTTCCTTCATCGGGGATCCCTGCAAACACAACCCTGCCCCAGGAGGACAGCTCCTGGTGTGGAATCCACCCCAGCATCTCCCTGCTCCCCAGAGGTGAACATTCCTGTGCCTCACCTTTGCCAGGGTCCCCCTGTTCCTCAGGGAATTCATTTCCCCCCGGTTCCCCCGCTCAGGGAGCATTTTTGGGTTGGTGTCTGCAGCTGTGGCGCTTGGAGCAGAGCTCTCCTTCCTCGCCAAGCATTGTTTTGAAGATCACTGCTGAGGGCTGGGCTGTGTTTGGGGCTGGCCTTTCTTCTGTTGCTGTTTTTGGGAGCTGAGGGCTGTGCATGGAAAATGGCTTGGTGAGCTCTCTGTTCTGCTCTCTGTTCTGCTCCCACTGCAGCTTGTTTTGAATTCTCCCTTCCCCACTCCAGGCACTGGTTACATCCAGAGATCATTTAGGATGTGCAAATGTCTTAGCAGCCCATTCCAAAGCCCACTGAGGCTTTCTCTTTCCTTCAATAGACTTTGATTGGGCCCAAGTAAACAACCAGGAAATCTGAGTTGTTTTAACCTTTGTTCTACCTTTCTCCTTTCCTGCACTGCCTGGTTACTTCATTTGTTACCTCACACCTATTTAAAGATAAAACTTCTTTCAGTTAAGAGCCATACCTTGGATTTTTCCCCTTTTAACTTTTACCAATTTTGATTTATTACTTCTAACCGCCTTCAAAGGCTTAGATTTGTTGAGTAAGTGCAAATGCTGACGGATTTCATTTTGGTCCCCACGCTTTTGCAGGAAACAGGAATGTGGAGGATAAATCTCTCTGGGGTTGGGTTTTATTTCCCCTGGCTTGGGAGATGGACAGCACATTCCCCCTGTTACCCCAGCCTCAGGGAGAGGAGGGTTTGTGCTCTCATTTCTGAGGAGGTGAGGAGCAATATCCGCCTTTTCCTCCTCCTTTTATCCATGGAAGATGTTTGGGAGGGCTCTTGCAGGTGAATTTTCCAGCTGGCCATGGGTGCCCACCTCCATTCCTGCCCTTTCCCTGCCCATTCCTGCTGCTCCATTGGGCACCAATTTCCAGGATGATCCCACGAGGTGCTCAGTGAGCAGCAATTGAACAGAAAGGATCCAAAAAATGCCAAATTGTACAAAAGGATCCAAAAAATGCCCTGCCCCACCTGCCCTGCTCTCCTCGTTCAGCTTTGTACTCTCTGCCCCTCCGCACAGGGAACTTTTCCACTCATCCAAACACTGGCTTGCATTGTCCCATATATTTTGGGAATTTGGTGCCAGACATTTGACAGTGTCTTCATTCATGCTGCAAATAGGAAAATGGATTACAGTGTGTCATGTTACCTGCAGGCCCTTCCCTGGGGCAAAGAAGAGTACTTTTATTCTTCTAGGCAATCCTTTCTGGAAAACAGAAAAGTTTCCAGCTCCCAAAAGCTTGTGAGGGTCACAGACTTTGCTCTCCAGTGGATAAATTCAGATCAGACTCAGTGTTGTAGCCTGCAGCTACACTGGGGCCACTTTACTTGGGATTTAATGGCTTTTATGATGGTCTTAGTTGGCTTGGACAGAAACAGTCAGCAAATAGTAGTTAAAATTCAAACAGCCATTAAAGTCTGGTCCTGACAAGATGCAACTACTCTGTTACTAATGGACTTTTCCCCACAAGGACACATTTGTTAGAGGAAAATGTTTGAAATATTTGGCCGGTTGACAGTGGAAAAAAAAAAAAAAAAGAAAAAAAAAAGAGAGAGCAAATTCTAAAGTTCTGAGGAAGCTGTGGTGGCAGGATCAGGCTGCACACATCAGCAAGATCCCTGGTCAGGAGGGCCAGCAGTGCCCCAGGAACATTTTCCATGAGTTGTCTTTATTTAAAGAGATCTGCACTCACACATCCCCGTTAGCTGGTGGCGGAAAAATTCAGCAAAAGCTGCTGGGTGTTGGAGCCCTGGATGCTCAGAATTTTAAACTTTCTGTGCTGAAAGGCACAGACCCACAAGAGAATACTTTATTTGACCTGAAGCCATAAAGAAACAGCCTGGAACTCCAGCTGGGAGCTCCAGAAAAAGTGTTTGACCACTCATTCAGTCAAATAAAGCCTCTCCTTGCTGCGGGAGCCTGCAGCAGCTCAGCCCTGCTCTGGCACACAAAATTATCCATTTGGGGAGGAGAAATTGAGTCAGAAACACTCAGAGGCCTAAAATTTGGTGTCTAGATGGTATGGCTAATACCCTACCCAGAATTTGGGGCAAGATCTGGGAGGGTATAGGTTGGATATTAGGAAAAAGTTTTTCACCAAAAGAATAATAAAGCACTGGAATTCTCTTTCCAGGGAGGTGGTGGAATCACCATCTCTGGATGTTTTTAAAAAAAGCCTGGACATGGAACTTGGTGCTAGAGTCTGGTTGAGGTGTGAGGGCACAGGTTGGACTCAATGATCTTAGACATCTTTTCCAACCTCATTCTGTGATTCTGTGATTCTGTGTGATTCTGTGTGAATCTGTGAATTCACGGAGGCAGAAACACCCACACAATCTACGGACTGCAATCCGTAGGTAAAGATAATTTTGGTTTAATTCTTCACCTAGGAACACTGAAGCTGGAAACAATTGGGTATTTTCCATCAGAACAGAGCTGATTTCTGGTTTTACCATGGATTTACTCCCTGTTGTTCCATGTAGAGGTTTGGAGCACAAACCTCCCTGAATGGATCAGCACCTGGAGGCCTCCCGTGGATGAGCAAAAGGGTTTAATGAATTTTCATTATTTTCCAACACAAAGCCATATCCTAGAGGTGGCAACACTGGGAATTTTCCATCTGACCCACCCAGCCTCTCAGAGCTTCCAGCTGTTCCCAGAGCTTCCTTGGGTGAAGTGCACAAAGGGCTGGAGGCAAAGGCGTGGTTTGTACTCCATGATATCACTTTGTTCACACCAGTTAAAAGTGTGAATAATAGAAACAGCTTCTTTTAAAACTGCAATTAAAAATGAGGGGAAAAAACCCTCCACCTCGGAGTAGTTAATTTTGTTTCTAATTAGATGCTGGTTCTAGAAACCACTGTTTTCATGGTTCTCTTTGCAAGTTCTCTTTAGCAAATGAGCTCTTGGTATGACAAGTGGAGATCTAATAAACCTCCTGATTCTGCTCTGCCCCTGTAATGAAAGACCTCCCAATGCCTGTGATTTATTGATATTTTTAATTAAGTTTTTTTATTTATTCTCCTTGCCCCAGTTCATCTCTCCAGATATCCACATCTGGATGTTTTTCCTGACATTCAATCTCAGTTTCACCCTCTCAGCAGATACCTGTACCTGATCTAAGGGTATCATTTACAGATTCATGCCCAAATTGCTCAGAATTTTAGAATAAAACCCAAAGTTCCTCATCCTTTCTCTCCCATTGCACCCACACTCCAGAAATCTCAAAGGAATATGAACACCTTCCAAAATGAGAACTTGTTGGTACCTGGTTTGTATTTGAAATATTGACCCCTACATTTTGGCCAGCTTGAATGTGATTTAAAGCTCATTAGGCAAATTAGCATCAATATTAATGACAGCAGGTCTGCCTGAACTTCCAACCTTAGCAGCCACTTGCTTATTTCTTAATTTCACTGTATTTCTTCATAGATTTATTTTCACTCAGCAAAGATGTAGTGCGCACACAGTATTTAAAAAGAAATTTTCACAAATATAAACCTGATCCTGTGAGCCAAGCCCGCTCTATTTTTTCCCATTTTCTGCCCACCCTGCATCCATGTAAGCCATGAGTGACAACAAAAACATCTGGAAAGGCTTTTCTGTGTTTCATTTCACGTCAGTTGGAGGCTGACAGATAAAACTCAGCTCTCACAGACCACACTCAGCCTTTGTGCTTCTCCCCCCAAAACTCATTCTGAACTTCCCCGTGACAAAGTGGACGTAAAGAAGAGGCAGAAACCTTCGTTCTCACCTATAAAAGCTGCAGCTGCTTTCCTGTTTTTATAGAAAGCAGCGGGCAGATTTGCTGTAAAAGAGCCCAAGCCCTGCTCGCAAAGAGCTGTTCACCTTGAGGGGTGATGTCAGAGCCATAAATAACACCACAGGAACACGGAGATGTCCTTAAAGGCCCATTAAGAATGATGTGAAAAGGAAGTGGGGAGCAGAGAAACCAGCAGGCACATGCTAAACATCCCTGGAATAAGGGAGTCAAGAAATAGCAGGGGAAAAGGGAAAAAAAAAAAAAAAGGAGGGAAGGAAATAAATAACAGAATTTCTTCTTTGGAAGTCTCAGTGAGTTCTGAGACTTGGCAAAGAAGGATTTCAAAGGATCAGTGGTTAAAGAGCTACTGGTGCATCCATCTCTCAGTGCCAATCTCATGTTTGATGCTCCATTCCACTGAGTAAAAAGAGTTATGCAGGATATCTTATTAATTATTGTATTTGAAAGGAAAAAGTCACCGTCTCAGTTAGAAAGAGTAACTTGTAGCAATACAACAGTAATAATTTCCTGTCTGGGAATATTTCCTCTGATGGAGTCTAGAGCTCGATTAATCTTTTTCCTCTGTTCATAACCACATCTTCCTCTTTTTCCTTTTATTCTATCTGTTATATTCTGATCATGTAGCAAAAATTCTTCTATTGCCATTTCTGCTCTGACACTGTGTGTTATTAAATTTCCATCTCACTGCCATTACTCAGTCCCTTGGGACTGCTGGGTTCTTCCCCTTTGGTATTTCCCTCCATCAGCATCTGTGTTTCAACCCTGACTTTTCAAGAAGTTCAGCATCATTGATGAAAATTTTAAAATCAGTTTAATTTGAGGCTTGATCCCAAGGAGATTCATAGTTGCATTGTTTTCTCATGTGCTCCCTTTGATTAAAACACCCTTTCCTTCCATGCCTTCCACAAGGCTGGATCTTTGGTTTAATAAATATCCTGGATTTTTAGTTGAATGAATATCCTGGATCTTTGGTTTAATGAATATACTGGATTTTTAGTTTAATGAATATCCTGGGTATTTTGTTTAATGAATATCTCTGCATGTGGTAGTTCAGGTAAATTTGCCTCCCCTATCTGGAGAAGCTCAGTAAACACTTAACAGTAAACAGGTTCACAATTAACCACGAGTGACCTTGGGAAAACCTTCTGTGACTCTGATCCCTTCTGGACAGGTCTGAGTGCCTTGCACTGACCCTCCAAGAAAATATTCCGTGTACTCCATGTGCTGCTCTCTGCTGTGGTGCAGATTGTCCAGGATAACAGGATGAGAACTTTGCCTGCCCCTGTGCCACCACTTCCACTGAAGCCTCAGGATTTTGGCTTTCATATTTTCATGTATTTGTAATCCTGCAGTTCTTCAGTGTGTGACTCTAAACTCCATGTACAGTGGGAGCTGCTGCTTCCCCATTTGGGGCAGACACAACAATTCCTCTGCAGGCCTGGCAATCAAGGACACCTCACTGCCTCAGGCCCTGAGATGGAAACAAAAGGGACTTGGGGGCAGCAAACTTGGGGTGAATGACTCCCTGAAGCTGTAATTGGAAGATGAACGCCCAATATGTCCTGCAGAGCTTCCCCTGCACCTCCTCGGGTACCGCGGCCTTGCCCGGCACTGCTGTCACCCCTGGGCCCTGCAGGGACAGGGGCAGCTCGGTGCCATTGTCCAGGTCATCCCTGATGCCTTAGGGCTCTGCTTTTTATATTTTCATCTATTTGTAATCCTGCAGTTCTGCAGTGTGTAACTCTAAACTCCATGTACAGTGGGAGCTGCTGCTTCCCCATTTGGGGCAGACACAACAATTCCTCTCCAGGCCTGGCAATCAAGGACACCTCACTGCCTCAGGCCCTGAGATTGAAAAAAAAGGGAGTTGGGGGAGCAACCTTGGGGTGAATGACTTCATTAGCTGGAGCTGTAATTGGAAGATGAACCCCCAATATGCAAATGGCCCAAACTCATAAAAGTGTCAAAACCTGTGACCCCTTGTCCATTTTGGGTGGGCTTTGTCTGCCCTAAATGTACCTGAAGGCCCTTCAATAACTATAAACACTTTTTATTCCCTTTTATTCTGGCACACCAAATTATCCATTTTGGGAGGAGAAATCGTATCAGAAACACTCAGGGTCCTAAAATTTGATGTCTAGAGGTGCACATGGTGTAGCTAACACCCTACCCAGAATTTGGGGCAAAGTTTGGGAGGTTTGGCATCAATTCATGGAAACAGAAATATCTATACAAACTGCAATCTGTAGGTAAAGATAATTTTGGTTTAGTTCTTTATTTAGGAGCACTGAAGCTGGAAACAAGTGGATAGGCCTTAATTTTGTTTTTGGGCAGCCCCAAAAGGCACCAGCACCACCCAGGATGGCTGGAGCTGCTTCCACCTCCCTCCCAGCCAGCCTGGGATCTGCAGCTCTGGCAGGGTTTGGATCCTTGGAGAGGCACAAAAGGGAAAGCAGCAGGGAAGGGAGAGGGTGAAAAGCTGAGCCTGTTCCTAAAAACCAGCAGCATAGTCAGAGGAGGTGAGCTCTGTGGACATGGCTTCCAAATGGCATCATCAGCTCATTTTTGTGGTTTTGACATGAGCACTCTCTCCGTGGCTCTCCGAGCAGAACAGCTGTCTACCAAATGCTCCAAAGGCCTCCAATGAGCTCCTCAAGAGCACCCATCTGAAGGGAAGGGCTGTGCTGGCACTCAGGAGGCTTTTATGGCATGTCATTCTCTGCTCTGTCCTCGTTCAACCTCGCATTGTTTCCCAGGCAGGGCAGATCTTCTGCATTAGAGCAGGATTCGTTATTGGGAAAATGTTCTGGGGACTCCAGAAATTGTCCTTGCTTGTGTAACCTCGGCCTCAGCTGCTTCCCACTCCTTTAACAGGAGCAGTGACCCCGCTTTCCTCCAAGGAAATGGGAAAAAATGGGCAAAAAGGAGAGACATCCTCAGTGCTGGGCTGGCATTTTTTGTTACAGAGCCTCCACAAACTTTTGAATGAGGAGAATAAAGGAGAAGCTGAATCCTAAAGTTTTCTGCAACCTGAAACTCATCTTCTGTGATGGTATCAGAGCAGAACTTCCCTCCAGGTTTCCCATCATGAGGACCAAGCTGCTGGTTCATGACAGGCATGTTCAGAATTGATTCTTTCCTTCCTTATCAGGGTCCCAGGGCATCCTCAGTGCTGGGTTGGCATTTTTCATTATAGAGCTGCTAAAAACTTTTTCATGAGAAGAATAAAGAAGCTGCATCCTAAAGTTTTTGCAACCTGAAACTCATCTTCTCTGATGGTTTCAGAGCAGAAATTTGCTCCAGGTTTCCCATGAGGACCAAGCTGTCAGTTAATCACAGGTGTGTTCAGAATTGAGTCTTTCCTTCCTTTTCACAATCCCGCTGGAGGTTTTGTGAGCCAAAAAGATACCCAGGTAATGAGGACTCATGGAACAATCTGCTGCCAGTGATGCCAAAAAGCACCACTCTCTGCTGATTTCCACAGATTTTTGCCATGGAAATGGGGCCTTTCCATGCCAGGAGCATCTCAGCAGAGTGAAACAAAGGGGACACTCACCTGTGTTCAGTTTTTGGCATCAGGGGTGCGAAGGCCTTGCAGGAACACGAACATCAGGATGTTCACTGTGGGTGGAATCAGCTCTTCTGCTTTTGTTTGGTTCAGTGTCTACTGGCCTTTAAGGGTTTGGGGTTTTGTGCCAGGCAGAAATGGAAAAAATGGCCTCTTCCTTTGGGGGAGAGGGAGCCAAAATCTCCACTGGTAAAAATAGCGGTTTGTTTATTTAAATCTCATCTCTGTCAGAACAACAGGGTGATCTTGTAACTGACACTTGTTCATGAGAGAAAGGGCTCCCAGAGGAGCTGGAAGCTGCTCCAGTGCTCCTTTCCAGCAGACTTCCCATCCCACCAGTGTGGAAACCTCTGTTCTCCTCTCAGCTCCTGCAGATCCCACTGTGGCACCAGGGAATTCTGCTCCTTCAGAACAATTCCTGTTTCTCCAGGCAAACCCCACCAGATCTTTAAAAAACAGCCATGGAAGGGAGATTTAAGTTACATAAGTGAGATTTTTTTTTTTTCCCAAGTCTAAATCAATCAGTGGTCAGCTCAAGCCATGTGTGACACGAGGAGTTCCAGCAAGCTTGAAAAAAAATCATGCCAATATTCTATTTCCAGAGACTCATTATGCACATATCATTTTCTTAATCCACTAAATCTGTGATGACAATGATCTCTTATCCTTTTATTTCTACGAGGCAGAAGAGTCCTTATTCATCCCAGCGGCTTAAAGGCACTGGATGATAATAATAGCAGTAGTAATTTGTGCCTCATAGTAATGAATTTCACGGGTGGCTTTGTTTTCTGAAAGCTGCCTTTTCTTCTCGCTGCATTTTGCTGCCATAAAGTTTGTGGCAGGCTTATTATTTTAATATTATCACTTTGGGTGAGTAGGAGCTAAGTTTGGTGCATTCAACACTTGCAGGCTCTGAGTTCACTGCCAAAAATCCTGCGTGGATTCGAAAGACACAAAGGCAATGGAGGAGGAGGATCTGCAATCCAAACTGATTTTTCTCTGTGGGATAGCTGTGAAATGTTTGTTTGCAGATGCAGATGCAGTGCCCAGCTCGTTTGTTCACAGCTTTTTCAGAATATAAAGCCATTGTGACCCACGGGTCTGATGAGCTGCAAAACACAGACAAGGGAATTCTGCCCAGCAATTTGGGTATTAATTCAGTAATTTATGTTTTAACTGCACATCAGAAATCCAGGCAAGAGTCATTTTCCTTCAGAAATACAGGAAACACTGGATTTAGAGATACATTTAATACTAATTTATTTCACACTATTCACAGCTATTCATACAGGCTGTGTAAGTGCTAAAAAAGTATTTCCTGAGATCCTTGGTTGTGACAAATGTTTCCAGCTCTTGTCATTTGATCAGCACTTTAATAACCCCGTAGATAAACTGGTGATGTAATGAATGAGCTCATGCACTTTTAAACTTGAGCTGAATATAAAAAAACCTCGCTTAAATCAAATGAAAATGTTGCAGGACGGGGAGGTACCTAGTGGAGAATGCAGACAGCACTTCAGCCTTTCCTCAGAGAGCTGCTCACATAAACCTCTGCTGGAAGGAAAGATTTCAGTGCTGGAAGGCAAACTGGGATTCCTGTAATCCCCTGGTTGGTGTGTTTGCTCACCTCTGCTCTCGCCTCCTTCCCAAGGTGAGGAGGGAGATAAGCACCAGCTATTTTCCCCTCGGAACTGCTGCCTTGGCTGCCCTTGAGCTCAGCACCCTCATGGACATTCCAGACCCGTGTGGGGTCCCAGGGACACCTGAGGGTCCCTGAGGAGGTCTCTGAGCACCTCCAGCACCTCCTCGCTCCTCACCCTCAGCCTTCCTCCCCATCTCATCCCTCCTTCCTCTCTGCAGGGACTTTATAGGAAGGTGACTCAGGGAGTGTCATTGGCAAGGGTGACTGGGGATTATGGTGTGTCCCTAACACGATTTGACAGCCTGGGCCACCTTCCTGTCCCTGCAGAAAATACAAGCTCCTGTTTTCCCTCCCCTTGCCTAAATGCTGCTTTTCTGAGCCTCGTTCTCCATGGTGGGGCTCTTTTTATCCAGATCAGTGTAGACTAAGCAGGATTATAAAACCAGATTTATCCAAGGCCATAATGCTGTAGTTGCAAGGAGCACTTTCCAGGGGCTGTGAGGTGCTTAATCTTTTAGATTAACTAGAAATATCTATGGCTTTAAACCCCTGGTTTGCGTCACGTCCCCAAAGCCGCTTTATGTTGGGAAACATTAGAACAGTGATTAAAAAATTGTCTCTGCCCGTGGATTCTGCACGAAAACAGGGAGGGGAAAGCATCAGTTCTTGACAGCTGAGTCCATCTTTGCCCTCCCAGGTAGCCAGGGCTCCTCGTGGGGTGGAAGCAGCACTTCCAGGAATGGTGGAGCATTTCCTGGAGATGTGGGAGGAGAGGAGGGAAACAGCAGGACATGCACTGGTGATGTGGGACAACGCTTCCCCTAGCCCTGCCCAGCCAAATATTAGCCAGAAAATCAAAAAGCACCTCAATAAAGCAGCTGTGGACCAGCAGTAAGAGCTTCACTGCAGGTCCCTCTTGGCTTCACCTCTCCCTTCCTCCCTCTGCCAACCTCCATGTCCTCCCACCTTCTCCCATCTTCTTCCATTTGCAGGGATTCCTGATTCCAGCCCATCCTGAGACACAACAAGAGACGTGGGTGGGGTTTCAGCTGCAGGAATATCCACACCAGGGAGCCCACCTGGAGCTGGGGAGTCCTGTGGGACATCCTGCTCATGCGCTGCTCTGGAATGGCTTTCCTATCGCAGACATCTTGTATGGAAAATCCTTTCCTTAGGATTTTTCCTCCTGAGAATCTGAGAGGCCTCAGGAACAAAATGTAAACATTGATTATCTGCTGCTGTGGAATGCAACAGGTGCATCTGTGATTGGCCCATGTTAATTGTTTCTAATTAATGGACAATTATAGTCCAGCTGGCTCGGACAGAGAGTCTGAGCCACAAACCTTTGTCATCATTCTTTCTTTTTCTATTCTTAGCCAGCCTTCTGATGAAATCCTTTCTTCTATTCTTTTAGTATAGTTTTAATGTAATATAGATAATAAAATAATAAATCAAGCCTTCTGAAACATGGAGTCAGATCCTGGTCTCTTCCCTCAACCTGAGACCCCTGCAAACATGGTCACAGCTTTCCCACCTCCAAACCCATTCCCTTCTCCCTCCAGGATGTTGGAAAAGGGCATCTTCTCTGCCTGCCAGATGCCTGCACAGGGCTTGGAATTTTTGTGAATTAATAAAGTCACCCACAAGCTCCTGGGGCTTTTTATTGCCTGTGAGATCATCGGGACAGCAGGGAAAACTCTGCCCAGGTAGGAGAGGCCTGGAGTGCTGCTCCTGGTGATAATATTCTAAAAAAGGAAACGGCCAGGAGAAAAACACTTCTATAAATTTGTTTAGAGAACATCCAGTGACCATGAATCCTGCTATAAATATCCCAGGCTATAGGTTTCAGGGATTCTTTACCGGATTGGTGCCGTGCCTTGTCTCAGACCTTGGTAACAGGAGCCTCGTGATGGTTGTGATAAACTGTTTTTATTCCTTATCTCCCTCTCTTCCCTCCTTCCTTCCAGCTCCACCAGGCTTTTTTACCCGTAATGTTTATTCCTCACCTCATGGAAAATTTTTGACCGAGAAAAAGATCACTTCAGTTGGAAAACCAAAAATGTCCAGCCAAAACCAACGTTTTCATTGTTTGGCTGAAAATGAGAGGTTTGCCATTTTAAGCTTAAAGTTTTTGGTTTGGAGCCAAAATAGTTTTGCTTTTTGCCCAAAGTCTGCAGTAAAAATTCCCAGTTTTTCAGGGAGGCAGACACTTGTTTTTACATCAACAAGGAAAAGTTAAAAACCTGAGTGCTCACCAGGAGTTGTTTAGACAAAAGCAGCTCTAGAGAAAAGTCCTCTTTCCTTTAAATAGTGAATGAAACATCCTCCAGTTCTTCTGCCTGTTACACGGACATGGCAAAGCTGCTGGAGGTCCTGAGCCAAAAGGATTCATGGCTGGAGCAGAGGTGATTTCTCCATGTGATTCCCGTGTTGGTGACAGCTGGGGCAGCCCCCACACTGTCCTTGTCCCCTGTGGGGCCAATCCCAGCTCTGTGAGGACAGGGAGCCTGGAAATGTGTGGTGCCTGCAGCCCCAGAGCTTTGATCACAACCCCACCAACTCTGATTTTTGTAGGGGACACCTCTGCTCACAGCCATGGGTTTCCTTTCCACTGGGGACTGGGATTTTCCTTGTTCCCATTCCTGGAGTGACTCCTAAGCCCAATAAACAATCAAAACAGTGAAAGCTGTTTTATTTCTGACACTATATCAAAAATTCCTGTAATTCATGTCAATGAAACTGTCCAGGTTGCCTTTCTGCACACATCTGTTTCCAAAGGTTTGCCATTTTCTGGGAGGGCTGAAGCAACATCTAAACCCCTGATTTTAACTGCAGAGGTGAAGAGAGGAGTGTTACTGCTCCAGGTGTCTTGTGGACACCTTGGTGCAGAACTCCAAGCTCAACAAATGCCAACAAAATCAGTTTGAAGTAAAGAAGAGGGAGAAGAAGCAGAAACTTTAAATTTAAAGCAATTGGAAGAGTTGGGTAGCCCATAATTGATGATTAATAAATCAGTTTTCAATAAACCAGGTTGTTTGATTTCAGAAGGACATAGCACCCACCAGGATGGCAGAGCCATGGCATTCCAAATGAACACTCCAAATGAACATTCCAAATGAACATTCCAAATGAACATTCCAAATGAACATTCCAAATGAACATACCATGGCTCTGGAACCTTTGCTGCTCCTCTATGACAGAGAGAATTCAGTGATGCTTTTTACTCCATGGGATTTATGTGGAAAGGACCAAGCCAAGGAGGAATTATCCACCATGGGTGATCTCCAAAAGGATCCTGAGCCCAGTGAGTGCCCTGATGGGAATCAGATAGATCATGGAAAATATCTAAATATGGCGTTTTTGGCTGCCCTGCATTTGGCTGGTTTTTGAGTGGGTGCCTTTATTTTGCTCCTCGTGTTTGTTCTCTTGAACTTCAGACACATTTCAGCCACACTTCTCTCAGGAAATTGCCACATGGAAAGTTGGTATTTTCTAACGATTTCCACGGAACAGTTTCCAACTGGATGCAGATCCTGCGCAACCCTAGACCAAGAAATGACAAAGCCTTCATTTTCTTACCAAGGGGCCTGTATTTGTTACCCTCCACAGCAGTGCCGGTCTGGGGCTGGGATTTGTGTGTGTTTCCATCAAACCCAACGTTGTTGTGCTTGGCTGGGGCTGGGGGTGAACAGTTCATGAGGGGAGGGACCAGAACACATCCACCAAAAATCTGACTCTGATATGTGAGGGTGGCTGAGTCACCCTCGAGTGCCACCACAAAATCAACTGGCATGAACCTGGGAGTGGCTGCAAAGTTCTGAACTGCATCTGCAGGCAGTTCTGGGGCCTGGGGTGAACTCAACATGAAAAATGGATTGATATGGATTTGGTATCAGCAACTGAGGGAAGGTGTCCCTGCCCATGGCAGGGGTTGGAATAAAATGAGTTTCAAAGTCCCTTCCAACAAAATTCTCTCATTCTGTGATTCTGTGGGTGCTGATTTAAACTTCAGGTTTGGTGTTTAGGTGGAGAATTTTAAAGATCAGCTTTGATCTGTTGGAGAGAGTCCAGGGAAGGGTCGCTGAGTTGATTTGGGGTGTGGAACTCTGCTCCTGTGAGGAAAGGCTGAGAGAATTGGGGTTGTGCTGATGCCTTGAGAAGGCTGAGCCGGAGCAGAGGCTGGGCAGAGTTACAGAATAAAGCAGGGATTTATTCAAAGCATCTCCTCCATGGATCCACCTTGGGCAGCACCAGAGCCCAGCCAGGGCTGCACCCAAGATGAACCAAAATGGCCCCAAAATGCACGGCCGGGCACGGGGTCTCTCCCTGGGATCAGTTCTGCTCCATTTGCACCTTGCAGTTCATTGTCCCATCCCAGCTTTAGCCCATCCAGTCCCACCCTGCTTGTTTTTCTCTCTCCAGCCCACGGGGTTTGTGCTCCTGGGCTGAGATTTGGATCATTTGTCCTTGGTGCCCAGCTGGAGCAGGAATTGTTTTGTCTCCCTGCTCTGTGCACAGAGCTCGGCATCCCCTGGTGTGAGCCCAGCCCCACACACTAAAGTAGAACCTGAAAAATAGAAAAGCTAAACCTGAGGCATCAATGAACATACTCATCGACCTCACCTGAAATTAACCTGGAAGCAGAAAGTCCCAGATCCTGGAGAAGTCCCAGATTCCTGGGCTGTTCTGCAGAGAGGAACCTTCCCAAGGGGTCAGTTGTGTTCCCACTTGGCTTGAGCAGCTCCTCTGCTCCAGGACATTTGCTGACAGCTCGATGCAGTTTGATGACAGGGGGGAAAGGGCTTTGATAAATATCAAACCCTGTCATTACCTCATTTTGGTGCACTCTGCATTTTTCCCAAACAAACTCCACGGAAAAGTCGTGTCGGAAACCAGAACTTTCTACAAAAGAGAAGCCACAGATTGATTTTTTTATTCTCCCTTTTTCTTAATATGGAATGCAGGGATAAAGTTTCTTCATCGAGAAATACATGGCAGTGAGAGGAACAGAGGGATAAAAGAAAAAATTACCTCTGCTCTGGGGCAGCCTACACAAGGCATCAGCATGAGCACCCAGCAATGAGGGCTCAGTCATGGAGTAAATGTCAGAGACATCCCACAAAAAAATGAATGACAACTCCATTCTGCCATCTAAATGGCCTTTGGAGTGGATACCTGTCAATTAAGTAAATTAATGGCTTATTGTCACTAATGATTGCTCTATTTCTGCCAACCTCTGTACAACAGGATGAGTCTCATTTTCTCCAGGACTTCTCTGTGATTTTTTGAGAAGCTCCCTTTCAATGAGAGTTTTGCCCATCTTAAATGTAATATCTTAATTCCTAACACTCTTTTACCATTTTTTTAGTCTTGAAAAACTCCTTGAAAACTCTGTTTGACTCTGTACAGCAAGGCAATGTAATCATGAGGTTAATAATAAAATTTGCCTCCTGGCTCACCTGTGCTGGATTATTTCTCTTCAATTTTTCCTTTCTGTCATCTTTTAAACACTTTCTTTCTTTCTCTTTCTTTCTTTCTTTCTTTCTTTCTTTCTTTCTTTCTTTCTTTCTTTCTTTCTTTCTTTCTTTCTTTCTTTCTTTCTTTCTTTCTTTCTTTCTTTCTTTCTTTCTTTCTTTCTTTCTTTCTTTCTTTCTTTCTTTCTTTCTTTCTTTCTTTTCTTCTTTCCTTCCTTCCTTCCTTCCTTCCTTCCTTCCTTCCTTCCTTCCTTCCTTCCTTCCTTCCTTCCTTCCTTCCTTCCTTCCTTCCTTCCTTCCTTCCTTCCTTCCTTCCTTCTTCCTTCCTTCCTTCCTTCCTTCCTTCCTTCCTTCCTTCCTTCCTTCCTTCCTTCCTTTCCCCATGGAAAATATTGAGTATTTCATGTTTTTCACCTCTTGCTGTGGGTGAAAACCTGCAGGGATATAAATAAGCCCAGGCCCACTCTACTTCCACTCCCACCAATGATGATCACCTATTGAATTTAGCATTTTTCACCAATTATCCCGAGTCAGAAGCATTTCCGATTCTCCTTTATCCCATGGATAAAATGGGGTTTTATGTGTCTGACTCCTGGGGTGATAATAGCAGGGAATAGTTTTACTGCACACATAGAACTTTTCCCGAGGCCAAGAAAAGCAGCCACAGCTTTTCATCCACTCCCAGCAAAAATTAAGCAGGATTTAGAAAAAAAATAAATCCAATTGATGGGAACAGAAAGTGGTGGGAGAAGAGAAGCTGAAGTATGAAAATTAACAACATGAAGTACACAAAAATCACCCTGAGTAGTTTGTCCTCTGGTTTAAACATTTTTAAACTCTTTCAAATTACACATTCAGCTAAATGATCCCATTTTCAGGCTTCCCCCCCTCCAGCTACAGGAGATGAAAATCAAAGGAGGAAAAACAGAAACAGGAATGTTTGATCTGCCTGTTGACAGAATGTTTGATCTGCTCTTGCTGACTTTTCCAAGTGCAGTTTCCTGGCCGCAGGGTGGAACAGCAGCAAAGTCATTCCTGAGGGCATCCTTATCCAGGAGAGCTCATCAAAGTGACATTAATTATGGAACAGGGGATGCTCCATCTGCACAGGAACTGTCCTGGGAAACAAAACATCCCTGGAAGTGTCCAAGGCCAGGCTGGACAGGGCTTGGAGCACCCTGGGGTAGGGGAAGGTTTTCCTGTCATGGCTGGGCCTGGAATCAGGTGATGGTTAAGGTCCCTTCCCACCCAAAGCATTCCATGATTCTATGAAAATGAGCCTTTTTCTGGAAAATAGAGAACAAAAAGCAGATTTGGGTGAAGGAAATACCAGGAAGATCCCCCTTGGAGCAGCACGCCCAGACACCTGAAGTGTTTTGTGGGATTCAAGCTGAGAAAGAAATCTGAATTTAAGTTTATCTATGTCCCTAAGAACTTGGTTCAGCAGGGAAATGGGTTTCCAGCAGCATCCCACGTTTCCACACTCAGACAAGGAGGAGGATTCTGTAATTGATCTCTCTGCCCTTTTCTGCAGAGCCGTCCCATCACAGAGAGCAGCAGGTTGCTCATCCCACTCTGCACTCGGTAAATCAACGCCGACCTTCGCTTCTTGTCTCCTCCCTCACGTGCCTGGGGTGGCTCCAGAACTCCTTTTTAAGGAACAATCCCTATTTTCCAACAGTGTGGAGAACTGAAAGGAAAAAGGGAAGATCCCACAGTGTTTGGAAACAAAATCTGTGTGGTTTAGAGCCCTGAGAGCCACAGACACCATAGGACAATAATCAAAGACTAAACTTAAACTCTGCTCTGAAAGTAGGGTTTATGGACAATATTTAAAATAAAATAATTATTTTAATAATTAGATATGTAATTAATAATTATTTTAATAATTAAAGCCTAAAACCTAGTCCCTACCATAAAAGTAGGATTTATGGACAATATTTAAAGCCCAAGGACACAATCATACCCTTGCTGGTTCCCTTAGCAGTTATTAAAAAGAAGTTATTAAACAGTATTTATTAAATAGAAGTTATTAAACAATATTTATTAAATAGAAGATATTAAATATCTTCTGTTGTGATTTTCTATATTAAATATGGGCAAAAAAATCCCAATTGGTTCCAGGTGAAGCAACACCCACCTCAACTTTTTATTGAACAGCTTGGTGGAAAGTTTGGGGCATTAAATTTGGATGATCCTGGGGCTGGGGAGGGAAAATGGGCAGCAGTAGGGAAGGAAAGAGCAGCATCCACCTGAATTAATGTCAGAGGGAATTTTGGGGTTCCATGAAATGAGAGAGGTCCTGTCTGTTCATTGAACAAAACAAATGGGAGAGAAATTCAAGAGGTGAATCCATGCAACCCTGTCTTTACTCCCATTAAGGACCCCTAAAAAGCTGAAAATCTCAGTACAGAAAGAACTGAACTCCTCACTGCCTCTTGGACTTCCACAGGAAACTTCCAGAGTTTGGTGTTGATTAAAGAAATTCTGTTTAAATTTGAAGATGTGGCACCATTTTAATCACCCTCTTGGACAGAGTTTATATTTTTTGATGGAGTGCTCATGGCTGGTGTTTCCCAGCTCTGGCAGAGGGTTGAGGATGAATTTTCAGCCTGGTTTTGCCCTTCTAAAAGGAAGTCAGTGGTGGACCAGGAAGGGGCATGAGTGAGTTATTGACTCCTGGTGAAGCCCTGGGATTTGTTGATGCTGCTCAGTGGCCCCAGGGAGGTGTCATGGATCAAAACATTGCCTTCCTCTGTGCTTATCTCCCCTAAAATGTGCTCTTTGAGTCTCCTGAGGGGCACAGCTGATCAAGTGACATTTACAAGCCCATAGGGAGACAGCCATGCACGCACAGATGGGATTTTTGTAAGGTTCTGTGTTCAAAAGAAAGTAAACTCGCTGATTTACATAACCCTGCCTCTTCCTTAAAGGCTGAGCTATTTTAACAGTGCATTCCACCAAAATGAATAATATTTGGCTTTTGGAGGCAGATTTTTCTGTGGTTACAACCTCTTTTGCACATCATAAATGTCCAACCCCATCCCCTTGCTTTTCTTTGATTAAAAAGAACAACAACTAACCTTTAAAAATACCAAATTTGTCATGGGCTCGCTTGGGTTTCAGCTGGTGTGATTTATGTGGCTGTCCTCGGAGCAAACACACTCATTGAGGAGAATTAGCAAGGGTTTCACAGTGCAGGAATGAAGATTTTGGGTCATCTCAGGTGCTGCTGCAGAGGATGGGGTCTCACTGGGGCTGAGGCGGAGGTGGATCACGAGTTCAAAGCTGGAACTGGGACAAGCTTCAGCACCTGGAGGTGAGCTGTGGATCCCACAGGGAGCTGAGGTGACAGCAGAGCCCTGCTGGGAGTGTCACACTCGTGTTCTGTCCCAGGATGGGCAAAAACAGATTCCCAAATCCCAAATCCTCACAGATTTTACAGATTTGTGGTTCCTCCAGGCTGCCTCTCATTCCAGCCTGGCTGGGCATCAGCACCTTCCCTTCTTCCAGGAGATCCTGCTCCCAGTCCCACCACCCTCAATCACCAGCAGGCAATGGAAAATGAACAAATAACACTGAGAGAATCCGTCCTGGCATAAATCAATTTTACTCCTGCCCTCAGTTCCACCACCCTCAATCACCAGTGGGCAACAATGGAAACCAAACAAGTAGCACTGAGAGCATCTGGCCTGGCATAAATCAATTTTACTCCTGCTCCCACTTCCACCACCCTGAATCACCAATAGGTCCTGAAACACTGGAAAACAAACAAGTAGCACTCAGGGAATCTGGCATAAATAACTCTGCCCCCTGCCCTCACAATGACATCTTTCAGCTGGTGCAGATCTCTCCAGACCTGGAGGTGTCCCCTCCTTACACAAGCAAGAGATCAGATCCAAACGGAGCAGGATTTCTTGGAAGAAGGGGAAAACTATTTGAGGAGGGAGTAAACGGCTCTGCATCGTTCCAACTGCTCAAAAATTTGTTTTGCCAAGGGAACAGGAGAAAGCTGTTAAAAAAAGATTTTAATTTGAAGTCGCTTTCGGCTTTCCCTGGAAGAAAACAAGGAAGAAGCAAACACAATGGCTAAAGAACATGAAAAGATCCCAAAGGTTAAGAATGCTCCAAGAAAAATACTCTCTCAATCTTGACTGGAAACATTATTTTCACCACTCCTGGGGCTGGAGCTGCTTGCAAGGGGCAGCAAAGGCTCTGTGATTTCCGAGGGCTCCTGGGGAAGGGGCGGCAGCAGAGCAGGAGCAAAGCTTTGTGCTTTGGGCTCCAGGCACACCATTCGCCACCACAAAGGCTGTGTTTGCACAACCCATTTGCAGGGTGAGTGAGAAGGCTCCAAAGTGGAGATTGATAACTTCCAGGAGCACTGATGGGGCCGTGGTGCTTGTGGTCTGTAGCGTTGGCAAATGCTCGCGGCACCAAAGTTCCCTTGGCTGGCAGGAGAAAGTGGCTCCAAATGAATTCACCTCCAAACCTGATATCTAAGGATGTTTTATTGGCCTGATGCCTCTCCAAGTCTTGCCAGATTGATAACTTCCAGGAGCCCTGCTGGGACTGTGATGCTCGCTCTCTGAAACGGCGGCAAACGCTCACGGCACCGAAGTTCCCTTGGCTGGCAGGATAGTGTGGCTCCAAATGAATTCACCTCCAAACCTGATATCTGAGGATGTTTTATTTTTATGTTTTATTGGTCAGATGCCTCTCCAAGTCTTGCCAGATTGATAACTTCCAGGAGCCCTGCTGGGGCCGCGGTGCTCACGCTCTGAAACGGCGGCAAACGCTCGTGGCACAAAGTTCCCTTGGCTCAGGAGAGTGTGCCTCCAAATGAATTAACCTCCAAACCCGATATCTAAGGATGTTTTATTTTTATGATTTATTGGTCAGATGCCTCTCCAAGTCTTGCCAGATTGATAACTTCCAGGAGCCCTGCTGGGGCCGCGGTGCTCACGCTCTGAAACGGGGGCAAACGCTCGTGGCAAAAAATTCCCTTGGCTCAGGAGTGTGTGGCTCCAAATGAATTCATCTCCAAACCTGAGATTTAAGGATGTTTTATTTTTATGTTTTATTGGTCAGATGCCTCTCCAAGTATTGCCAGACTGATAACTTCCAGGAGCCTCGCTGGGGCCGCGGTGCTCACACTCTGAAACGGCGGCAAACGCTCGTGGCACAAAGTTCCCTTGGCTCAGGAGAGCGTTGCTCCAAATGAATTCACCTTCAAACCTGAGATTTAAGGATGTTTTATTGGTCTCTCCAAGTCTTGCCAGAGCCATCGTGTCAAAGACTCATTGTGGCCTTCAACATCCCCATCTTGCAAAGTGGAAGGGCTGACCTGGATCTCGTCAGTCTGGTCACCAGGGACAAGATTCAAGGAAACGGCATGAGGCTGAGTTGGGGTAGGTATAGGCTGGATGTCACAAAAAGAGGTGTCTGAACACTCTAACAGGCTCCCCAAAGAAATATTCAGAGCACCAGGCCTGTCTGAGTTGAAGAAGCATTTGGACAGTACTCTCAGGCACATGGAGTCCAGGAGCTGGACTCAGTGATCCTGATGGATCCCTTCCAGATCAGCAAATTTCATGATTCTATGAAATATTGGTGGAGCAAGCTAAGGCAGAAAGGACCTGGGTACAGGAATAGCACGGCACTCTGCCCTGAGATTGTGACACCATGAGAGCTGCGGACTCAGTTGTAATAAAAGGGACATTATTTGTGATTCTTTCCCCTGGGAATTGTCATGGAAGGAGAAAGGAGTGTGGAAAAGAACTTCCCAGAGCTCTGATCCATCACCCCCAGGCAGGGCTGAGCAGGGAAACCTTGGGGTGCCATATGGGAAGGGCTCTTGAGAGCACCCTGAACTGGAGCACAGCCAGCACAGGCACATCCAGCTCTCCACACTGGAATTTCATCATTTTTAACAAGGGGGAGAAGCTTTCCCTTGCTTTGCTTCTCTTTGTTTTGCTGTTGGTTTGTGTCATGTTTTTATTAAATAAGGATGGGATTTTTTTTTATTTTAATGATGCAAGTTTAGTCTTATTTTGCATAAATATTGGCAGAACAGCTTCTGTGGGAGAAGGAAAACAAAGGTTATCATGATCAGCACATGATTGTGCTTAGGCAGAGTATCAGTTAAATTAATCTTGAAATTATAACGTTTCAGCTGCTGGTACTTTTCATATTAAAAATCAAATTTAATTTTCCATTTTTGCAGAAACAAAAATTCCAATCATTTGTTACTTTCCACCACCAGGAGGGAAGGAAAAAAGGGGAAAAAATTAGAATGAATCCAGCCTAATCCTCCAAAATAAAACTTTACTGTAGATTTTTCAGCCATCCTTGGGTGCCACCTCCCAGGTGGAAGTGGGTGCTTCACTTATGCTCTCAGTGGGGACAAACCTGGCCTCAATCTTCCAAATTCTGGGATTTATCCTGAAATTGCAGCTGCATAATCCAGGTCAGAATATTCCATTTATCCTGGAATATGTGCAGATGCTCCTCATGCCCGGTCAGTCCCTGGATGTGAGGAAGGATTTTGGGAAGCAGCATCCTCAGCTCAGGAGCTGAGCCATTCCTGACAGCGTGTGGCAACATTCTTCAATGCTTGGTTTGCTTCCATCCAGGCTACAAACCAGAGAACCAGACCCAAAACAGAGAAGGGGAAAAAAAATTAAAAAAATAAAAAGAAAGGAAAAAAATCCTTTCTGATTTTCAACATAAAGCTAGGATTACCACCAAAGAACAATAAAAATTCCTTTATTACCAACAACAGGAAGAGCAAAGAGAAAAATAAACCACAGAAAATCTTTGTTATAATTTTTCCATAACAAATAAGGTCTTTTCTGGTCATGTTTGGATTTTTTTTTTTTTCTCTTCTCCTTAAAATTGTATCTGTTTAGGAAAAAAAATAAGAATCTTGTTTAGAATAAAAACAAAACTGCAGAGGAAAAAGCAGAGCTCTTATTAAAGAGTTTGACATCACAACCCATCTATTAAATAGCAGGATTCTTAAAGGAAAGTCCTTTCCAAATAAAAGGGAGGAAATGAAAGGTTCTATGAGTTCCCAAGCCCATTGTTGATGCCGTGGAGCACAGAAAACTTCCACTATCCATGGTCAAGGAAGTCATGTAGGAACAGGAACCAGCTCTGGAGGTTCCCACAGGGAGAAGATCCTTGGAGAAACATGGCTGGGACTTGTCCTGGTGTTCCTTTATTTTTGTGGTTTAATTTGGGGGTTTTAAGGAAGATAAATTGAGAGAGGGGAGGGAAATGTGCAGCTCCCTTGGCTGGCAGGAGGGATGGATCTGTGTCCCCCTGTCCCTGCTGTCCCTGCTCCAACCCAGGTGACCCCACCAGGAGCATCAGCTGGAGCCCAGCACATTGTGAGGGGATGTGAGACCATCTCCAGGAGGTTTTTATCTTCCCCTGGCTCTGGGGATGGTTTTGAGAAGGCTGAGCTGGAGCAGAGGTTGAGTTACAGAATAAAGCAGGGATTTACTCAAAGCATCTCCTCCATGGATCCACCTTGGGCAGCACAAGAGCCCAGCCAGGGCTGCTCCAAAGATGAACAAAAATGGTCTCAAATTGAACCCAAAATGAACCAAAATGTTCATAAAATGAACCCAAGATGAACCAAAATGGCCCCAAAATGCACGGCCGGGCACGGGGTCTCTCCCTGGGATCAGTTCTGCTCCATTTGCACCTTGCAGTTCATTGTCCCATTCCAGCTTTAGCCCATCCAGTCCCACCCTGCTTGTTTTTCTCTCTCCAGCCCACGGGGTTTGTGCTCCTGGGCTGAGATTTGGATCATTTGTCCTTGGTGCCCAGCTGGAGCAGGAATTGTTTTGTCTCCCTGCTCTGTGCACAGAGCTCAGCATCCCCTGGTGTGAGCCCAGCCCCACACACTAAAGCAGAACCTGAAACATAGAAAAGCTCAAACCTAAGACATCAGTTTGGGATTGTTTTCCATGGCTTTCTGAGGGACAAGGCTCTTTTTTCATCCCAAAGCCTGGCACACTTTGTTCCTGCTCCTTTGCCCTGTGGATCCATCCGAGGCTGATTAGGGCTGATAAGGGCTGGCAGTGAGGGATTGCCCAGCCAGCCTGAGAAGCCAAACCTGGCATTTTTGACATAAAACAGCCACAAAAGTGGCTTTTCCCCCCTTATCTGGCCCTGCTCTCGATAGCAGAGGCCGCTTGGAACAAAGGCTTTTGTTGCTGGTTTATCTGGAGTGAGAAGCAGCAGGGCCTGACCCTCCCATCAAAGGGGTTTGGGCTCTCTGTGCCCAAACCAAGGAGGGCTCTCCTGAAAGCTTCTAAGCAATGAAGCCAGATGATTTAACAGAAATAATGTCAAATAATAAGTGTTTCTATTGACTTTACAGAGGTATTAATCTGAATAGTGTCTCTGGTTAAAATGAAGAGAACATTTCCTCTTCCTACCATGAGTGATTTCAAATAGAGAAGAGTTCTCTCCTTACTGGACGTCGTATTTAAGCAAATTTTTAGAAATTATCTTGCAAAATTATTCCCCCAAATTATTTTGAATTATGTTAATAATGCAATATAAAGCATCAGAAAGGCTGATGACCATTTTTTAGCATGCTATTACCAGCACCATGGGGTGGCAGGAGGAGCTGCACAGCCCTGGGGTCCCTGGGCACATCCCAAAGGCTCTGCTGGGATCCCCCCAGGCCAACAAGGGATGCTTCTCCCAAGGGGACGCTGAGGGTTGTCGGATCTCAAGATCTCAGTCCTGAGATGCTGAGCCACCGAGACCACCTTGGGGGGCTCGGGAGTCCTGGAATGTTGCCAGAAGTGTCTGGTGGCTGGACTTTGATCCTACACAGGAGACGACACCTGTATGAGGACAGGAGGGTTTCACCGGGGTGAATGGTGAAGGGATTGGTTAATTAGAGGGTGAGACACAGGGTTTAGGATTTCTGTACAGGGGGGTTTAGAGGAGTAAGATGGAGGAATTGGGGCGTGTCCTGTCCTTCTTCTTCTTCCTCTTCTCCTCCATCTTCTTTGGCCACGGTGGCACCTTTGGATTGGTTATTACTGAGAGTGCACCGAGTTATAAGAATAAATGGTATTGGGGAAAAATGATAAATATTGTACACGTAACCATGGGTATAAAGATAGGTGACCGCCCGGAGGGCAGCACAGTGTGCTCATGGCTGGCTGCTGAGCAGAGCTCTGTCGGGCTGAAAGAAAATCTTTTAGATAAACAATTAATAAACATAAAAACCGAAAGAAGAACTGAAGCCTCTTCTCGTCCTTCGATACGCGGGCTGCCCCAAGGCCACCCCGGGCCTTTCCAGGCCCCTCAAACAGCAGAGAAAACTGGACAGAGGGTGGAACAAGGAGCAAAGCTCTCACCGAGTTTTATGGTTTTGGGCTGGATGGGACCTTAAAGATCATCCAGTTCCACCTTCCACTGTCCCAGGTTGCTCCCAGCCTGGCCTTGGGCACTTCCAGGGATCCATGGGCAGCCTCAGCTTCTCTGGGAATTTTATTCCAAGGCCTCCCCACCCTCGCAGGGAACAATTCCTTCCCAATATCCCATCCATCCCTGCCCTCCGGCAGTTTAAAGGGAATTTTAACGGAGCTGAACAAGGAACAATTTCCAGGTTCTTTAATAAAAATTCCTAAAATTATAAATAAACATTAAAATGATGAAAAGACCCTCCTAATCATGATATATCCTTATTTTCCTTTATTGTTTCTCCCCAGCTCCTTCTCAATCCAGGTCACTCTCCCTGTCCCTCACTTGTTTATTGTGAAATTCTGGCCTGAAGTGAGCAGAATTGTGAACAGGCTGGGGTCAGACCCCAATTCCCTCTTAAAAGATAATTTGGGGTCACATGAAATCCAAGAAAAGTCTGAGTTTTCCTGCTCTGGATCTGCACAGAATTCAGGACTTGGGGTGTTTTCGCAGCACCAAAGGGTTGAAGTTCTTTTGGTCTCCTCATTTGAACTGCACCCCCTGGTCCTGCTCATTTCACAGCCAAGGGGGTCAGAGGGGTTCTTTTATTTTGATAAACTGAACCCAGAATTCATCATCCAATCAATCTAGAAAAAAAAATAAGGATACTCTGTTTCCATCCACATTTTTCCACATGTAAATACTCCTTTAATTTAGTACAAAATTATTGTGCTGTAAACTCTTTTATAACATTGCTAGGTTTCATTTTTGGTTTTGTTTTTCATTTTCTGATGTCTTTTGTGGATTTGGGATACAAACAAATGACAGGGCACTAACAATGACTTGAACCAACTTCTGAAAGATGGGTTTCTGTTGGGGTTTGGGTTTTTTTTACCTCCTTGAACCACTGATTTTTTTTTCTTTGGCTTCTTCATCCTTGACTTTCTCAGGAGGGCAGCATGTTTTGGGATTAGGATTCCCATGGTCACAATTTTTCCTGAGGTCCATTTGTGGAAATATTCAAGTATCCCTCAAAGGAATTCTGCAGTGTGGTTTGGGAAGATCTTTGTGATTAAATGATGCCACATCTCAGGTAGAATCCAGAGGAAGAAGATGCCTCAGAAGGAATAAAAAAACAAGTGCTAAAGAGTTATTCAGAACACAGGGATCACACCTAAAATCTCCAAAGGGAATAAAATTGGATATTTTCCTGTAAAATTGATGCTGGACATAAATGTAGATCTAAGAAGCCTACAGGAAAAATTTAAAAAAAGGGAAAATCAAGGCACAAAAAGTGATTTTAGTGGAAGGGAGCTTGAGGTCAGGCAGGGCTGGGAAGGGCCAGGACAGCAGGGAATGGGGCCAAGGACTGGAGCTGCTGATGGTGGTGATGGGATGAGGAGCAGAACAGCTCCATGGCTGGGGAAACATTCCCATGTCCTCTGATAGAGAACAGAAACCCTGCACTCCATAACCCAACTCTCCAAACACTCATTTTCTGTTCCACAGGAGGTGCTGGAGCACCAGGGACATTCAAGGACAAGGCACAGCTTTCCCTCAGGTCCATCCCACCCCGAGCTTCCCTTGTCCATCCATGGAACACAAAACCATCCAGAGCTCCATTCTGATTCATCCTTTCCCAAATCACTTTCTTTTGAGAACAGTGGAAAGTACCTCTTGTTTTCTTTATTTTTTTTTTAATTTTTTTTATTTTTTTTTTTTTTTGTTTCCATGGCCATAATTTAATTCTTCATTTTAACCAACTTGCTACGTCCTTTCTCCTTGATAACTCCCGAGCTCGAATGTAAAAAATGTATTATTACAAGAGACAATTACGGGGTTCAAAGCATTCTGAAGAATTCCATGCTCCCAGCTTCTGGTACTGATATAAGGAGAGGAATATTTGTGGTTTTTTGACTTGCATGAAGTGGAAGGGTTCCAAGAGCTGGTGGTAAAAGGCCTAATGAAAGTCTGCCTTCATCAGACACAACAAAGCTCCTGCATCCTGGGAGGTTTAACTCTTTCTGGGGGTGGGATGCCCAGGCCCCAGCACTGAACACAAACAGCCCTTGACCCTGCAAGCTCAGTCAAAAACAACAACAGCAAAAGAGTAAAAAAAAAAAAAAAAAAAAAGAAAGAAAGAATTCAAAGCTTGTTTGGCTTAAAATTCTTTCTTCTTGTTTTTCAAACAGCGCGTGTCTGGAAGTTGAAGGTTTGCAGCTCCCGAAGTTTGTTTGGACTGAGGATGTGCCTCACACCTTTGGGATACAGCTGGGCAGCAGAAAACGATGGAAATAGGGTCTGTTTTGAAGGACACCCAGTGGCTGCACAAACATCTGAGCGCTGCAGAGCAGGAGGTTCCTCTCTGCTGAACCTTCTGTTTGTCATTTATTTTTCCATTTCACAAATACCGATTGGAAACTTCTCCTTGGAAGGCAGAGGGAAATCTCGTGGATTGTAAACACCGAGGAGAGGAGGAATTGTTTAGGATGGTGAAAAGGGTATAAGGACTCAAAGCATAACGTTAAGTAGAGGAAAGTTTAGGCTGGATCAACTTCCAAGCGCTGAAATCTTATTAGGCTGTGGAAAATTCTTCCAAAGGATGTGGGAGAAGCTCCACTGTTGGAGCAGTTTGCCATCAGATTGGACAAAGCACCACAAATAAACCCTAAACAATTTTGTCCCAGCAAAGGGGGTGAAGTGAAGAGGCCAAAATCGATGTACCCAGCACCTCCTTTGATTTCATGGAGCACAAATCCATCCATGCCCAGAGAGGGAGAGCATCTGTGGGATTTGTGTGGCTAAAGATGGATTCACCACTCAGCTCTGGAACCTGCTGGAGAGAAACTTGTGCCATCCAAGAGAGCTGTCAGGGCCTCCCATCTCAGCAAGGAACAGCAATTCTAAACCAGGAAAATGGAAAATAAAGACACACATTGGAACACTTTGGCTCCTAGAACAATTTGTACCTTGGGGTTCAGAGATCCTTCATGGGGCAGCCTGGGAGAGAGCACGAGGAACATTTCAATCAAGAAGGATTAAAAACCAGCCCAAACACAAAGATGTTTTACCCCAAAATCTGCCACCTGTCCTCAGAGGACCTCAGCACCAGCAGCAATTCCCACAAGCAGCCACTGTGGATTTGTTGTGTCACTCCAGAATCATTCCAAGTGCCTCGTATCCGATGATGCAATGTTCAGCACGGAATTCCAGTTCTAAATATGCGTGGGTTTAATAACAGGCTGATGAAATTATGGTCAGTGGGGACAACTGTGAGGTGATGCAAGTTCTTAACTCGGTTTTTTAGTGAGCACCAAGAAGATCCAACAGGATTTACAACTGTAATGATTCTCCAGGAAATGAAAATGCTTTGGATATTAATCCACTTGCTACCTTTTCCCTTCTCCTTATGGATGATCTAAAAGCAAATTCTGAGGTTTTTTAGAAGTCCATTCCTGATGGTGTTGACCTGAAGCTCCTGAAGAGACAATAAATCTTCCCACTGATTTCCTGGTGCCTTGGATTTTATCAGACCAGATGAATTTGTTCCAGAAACACCAAATTTCTGATCTCTCTGCTCTGGGGAGTCGTTCAGAATCTGATCAGAGTTGCTGAACTCTGCCTGGTCACACGGTGGGGTTTTCAGTCCTGGCTGGAGGCATTTGGGAGCACATCTGGTGCAAATATTTCCTGGTGGAACCCAAAATGTCACTTTCTGTAAATACTTCTCTGTGCGGTTCCAAAATTCCCTTTCCACTGTGTTTTTGGCCAGTAAAACCCGAAAACTCCAAAATTCTTCGAAAGCAAAGACAAAGAGATGAGGACATGGCCAAAGGAACTTTATTGCAGATTTGGATGAATCCAATATTTGGTTAAAGCACACTTTGAATCTGCTGTAAACCGAATTTTTGCAGACTGGAGAAGTTGATCAGATCTTGACCTGGTAGGAGAGCAGAGGGAAACCTCATGGGTTTAAGTGAGAAGAAAACCAACTCTTGCTGCTCCACACATGGCAATATGGAATATTTACTTTTAATCCAACAAAACCATGGTGTTTAGATGGACATTTGGTGGGTTTTGCTGTAAATGCTCTGTTGGTTCAGAGGGCATCTGAATCCATGAACCATGGAGCTGATCCAGCCAGGGGAATGACACCCACCTCCTAAACATCTCTAAAAAACATCTCTAAAAATCATTATTACGCAGAGTGGCAGACTGGGAAGAACTTCTTGCCTATTTCCTGCCTAAACCAAACCCTACTTTTTTTTGCCCCCAAAGAATTGATGGATATCAAAATTAATCTGAATTTTCTCCTTGTTATTTTTTTCCTAATTGCTGCAATTTGAGTGTTTTTTCCAGAACCTTGATGGGTTTAGGGACAGAAATAGCATTTCTAGGCTCCAGCCTCAGTGGGAAGGGCCACCTCATCCCCACCTTTCCCTGGCTGATTCCAAACCTTGGATAAAAATCCAAAGTGCTACAAGTCTTGTTCCAGAGTGACCACAGCAAGTCCTGATGCAGTCACAGGATGGGTTTGGCTGTTAAATCAACAGTAAAATCCTTTAATTCCTCTGAACATGCAGAAATACTTTGGATCCTTGACTTTGGGACTTTGGGACCAAAAATAACGGGATTACTCGTGTCCTTTCTTAATTGTTACATTTAACAGCAGATTTCTTATCTTTATCCCCCTTTTTTAACTCATCTCTATGCTGTTCCTTCTCTTTTTGTTCCCTTTTTCCATCAAACCTTTCCTCCTTTCCAGCTTTGTCCTACACCTTTCCCTTACACTACTCCAGAGCTTTTTCCTTCTCCCACTGTTATGAATCCTCAAGGGCCGCAAGAATTTTCCATTTTCCTGCCCGAAACTCTTCGTATATCTCTCCCCACCTCGTTACAATAAAATAATTCTTCCATTTCGCTGTCACCTCAATTTAGCTCTCTCACCCTCCACTCCCTCTTTTTCCCCTGGTTTAAAGACCGACCAGCATTTCCTGAATTGGAAAAGCCACAATAATATTTTTTTCCATTGAAAATACCACAAGTACAGTATTTCCATTGAACATACCACAAGAACAGTGTTTCCATTGAATGTACCACAAGGACAGTGCTTTTGAGGTATCTAAATGCTGAGATGAACTCATAATGTTCATCTTGGACTCATTAAAGCAAAGCCCCTTCTCTCCTCAAAAATAATAATAATAAAAAAAAAAGTTTCCTCAGACAGAGAAAGAATTTTTATTCACAGGTTTCAAAAAAAGAAAAAAAAAAATACAATAAAAACAAGACCTAGACAGAGCCAGGACAATTTTGCACTTGCTTTGTGAGTAAAATATAAATAGGTTTTAGCAAGTTAAAAAAAAAAATCCATTAAAAATGCTTAGAGTGGTTGAACAGCTGGAAAAGCAACTTTTTTTTTTTTTTTTTGATAACATTTAAAGCTGCTTAGCAGCTGGGGAAAAAATCGCCTGTAAAAACACTTAACATTTACAGCCACTCAGTGGCTGGAAAAGCAACTTGTTATAAAATTGATTTAACATCTCAGTGGCTGGAAAAGACATCCCCACACATCCATGGAGCTGCAGTGTTTTACACTGCTATTTATGGCTATTTAGACACAGATAAGGCTATAAATAGATAAACTGGGCATTTCTGCTGATGCCATTGTGGCAGGGAATCATTTCCATGCAGATCACTCGCGGTTTTATTTTATTTTCTGGGAGTTTTCAGCTAAGCCCTTTAAATTCCCATCAGTCTGGAGTCTGGCGGGCCGGGATGCTCAGCCCCCAGGAAGGCTGTAAATCACTTTAGTTACAGAGCACTTTATGAAATAATAACTGAGTTCTGGGCTTGATGGGCTCCAGAGAAGCTCTGGCTGCCCGACAAAACCTTTTTAATCCAGAGTGTGAAATGGGGATGTCTCCATCAGGAGCTGGAGGGGTGCAGGAGCCTGCCAGCCCCAAAATCCCAAAAACAAGGGGTGTGATAAGCCCTATCAAAGCAGCAATTAAGCACATTTGTCTCTGTCTGAGATTAGAGCTTTTGAAGATGCTGTAGTAAAATGTGAGTCATGTAACAGCCCTGGGGCAGGCACGGGCAGTGGGGCTGCCATGCATCCAGATGTGCAGGTGGGCATTGCATCCTACACTGCATCCAGATGTGCAGCAAGCCCTGCATCCTGCCCAGCGTCCAGAAGTGCAACAGGTCCTGCAGCTTTTCTCTGCAGCCAGATGTGCAAGCCTTGCATCCTGCCCTTCATCCAGATGTGCAGCCAGGCCTTGCATCCTGCCCTGCATCCAGATGTGCAGCCAGGCCCTACATCTTATACTGCAGCCAGATGTGCGCAGGCCTTGCATCCTGCCCTCATCGATGTGCAGCAGCTTGCATCTGCCCTGCAGCCAGATGTGCAGCCAGGCCCTGCCTCATGCCCTGCATGCAGATGTGCAGCAGGCCCTGCATCCTGCCCTTCATCCAGATGTGCACCAGCTGCTCGCTTTCTCCAGATGTGCAGCAGCCTCGATCTCCCTCTCAGATGTGCAGGTGGCTCGCTCATGCCTGCACCCAGATGTGCAGCAGGCCCTGGACCCAGCTGTGCAGTGCTGGCAGAGGGGATGCACTGGCACATCCCTGCTCAGCCCTGCTCAAAACCTCCCAAAACCAGGACTAAAGTCGCTGCCTAAATGTTCTCAGGCTTCCAGTGACCCCTGAGCTCCTTCCTGCGTGGGAGCCCAGCTGCACCCCTGGAATTAACTGTGAAATGACCCTAATAATGCATCAGAGCTGACTGCTTTGCTCAGTTCCCCGAGGCAGGGATTTCCCCAGCCCTGGGGAGGTGTCAGCACTCTCTGTGGCTCTCCCTCAGCCTTCACCTCCACCTGATTTTCTATTTCATCCTTCCGAGCATTTCTCTCCATGACAAAATCCGCCGGGCGCATCCGTCGTGTTTGAAAGATGCCATAAAACCCTCGAGGCAGTTCTTGCACTGCCACAAGGTTGGGGCAATAAAACCTTCCATGTGCTGCATGTTTTGCTGCTGGGGGGCAATCCAGGCAAACCAAGAACCCCAAAGGCCGAGCACAGCTCCTGCTGAGCCCCTTGGGAACAGCACTGACTCTCCTGGAGCAAAAGCAGCTCCTTACATTTCATTTCCAAGCAAGGATGTCCTGTCTGGCTGGATTGAGGACCCAGTGAAGAGGGAGAGGGAAGGTTGCCATGATTGGGTGTCACCTCCCAAAGCCCCAGACTCCTCCTGAACCAGGGGTAGAGCCCAAAGTGCTGCTTTAGCAGGGGCTGGTGCCAACTTTTGGAGCTCAGATGAGAAGCTGGGTGTCTCTGCCGGTAGCTGCAGATAATGAGGCAATGTTCCCAAAGTATCTGAGGCCGGGATCTTTGAAGTGCAACCACGTTGTGGCCAAATCCTTGTGAAAGTGGAAAAAATAATAATTACCTATGAATATGTGAAGACATATATTCCTCAAGGACAGACGGGAATTGCTCAGTGTCGTCCGGGTGAAGGGAGGAGGTGCAAAAAAGAAGATTTTCAGCAGAGTTTTCCTGCCAGGGAGAGCTATTAGGCACTGGAATTATTTCCTCAAGGAAAGCAGAGGAAGGCAATTCCTTCAGACATTTAATAATAGCTTGGGCAAAGAATTAGGAAATATAAAGAAGCAGCCTGTACTGGCAGGTAATTGAGCTAATCAGGACTAAGTAGGACTCCGAATTTATTTTTTCTTGGGATCATTTAAAGTCAGCTGCAATAGATATTTCATTAATTCATTGCCCTTTTCATTGCAGTCCAACACCCAGGAGGAAGGCAGAAGAAGTTAATATTAAAAAAACACCAGGCCAGTCAGTGCTGGGAACACTGGGGCGAGGCAGTGCCAGCGAGGAGAGATTTCGTGGGCACTCATCAGACACACAAACGAGCTCTCAAACAGGCCACAAAAGCCAGTGGGGAAGAGAAAGGGTAGAAGGAGCCAAGGTCTGATCTGGAAAATAAAAAGGGAAAAAGCAAGGATGAAGAACCAGGGGATTGGACAAGATGGGATGGGCTGGGAGGGGGTCCTGGAGAGCCTCTGTCTTGGCAACAGCCGTGGAAAATCAAAGTGCAGAATGAAAAAGTGCTGCAAGAACAGCCCGTGATCGAATACCAGACTGGCTAATTTGTATTTCAGGGCCTCGAGGAGAGGATGCTGCAGTCTGTGCCTCTGGACCTTCCACACATTTGGTGTTCCTGGACAAAGAGCCAGCACTAAATCAGGGGCATCCGGCTCAGACTTGAGCTGGGGTGTAAAGGCTGAGCAGCATCAGACTGAGAGACTAAATGTGGGGAGAGGCAGACACTTCAGAGCCCTGTGGTGTCTGGATCACCCAGGGCCTGCCTCAGCCAGGTACTTTTTTCTCTCCCTGTTCATCCTGAACAGCCCGGTGGGTGCCAGGTTTTGTCCTTTCATCCTTTCTCCTTGTTCTGTGTTTAAAAAAGGACATTTAGAACATGCTTTAATTATTCCAATGGGATTATTTACCAGTTGCCTTCATTGCTGGGCATGGCCAGGGTGCTGGGGCAGGAGGGGACACAGCCTGGGACATCCCATCAGATCCTTCAGGGACAAAATATTCCAAGTGCAAGAACACTCCCCCTGTGTCCCTGTTTTCCCAGGTATGTGTTCCTTCCTGCATCCAGGTGGGACAAAGGTTGTTCCTAAAACAAAGCTGAAGAAAAAGAAGAGAAAATCCTCATGTGACCCTCACCATAAAATCCTCACCTATAAATCCCTCACTGCTGAGTAGATGCAAATGAAGTTTATTACCTTTAACGACCTTATGGCATTTCAGATGATCTCAAGGTCAGATGCAGCAATCCTTGCACACTGTGGACAATAATTACACCCAGCTGGAATTCCGTGAAGGCCATAAGTGTTGGAAAATTGTTGATCAGGATATGGAAAATTGCTGTCTTTGTCCCAGAGATGTCAGAGCCAGATCTTTATGTACTCATTGATGGCAATGGGTGGAGAGTCACAATCCAACACACTCGATCTGGTTCAGGACATTTAGTCCACGAGCGTCATCGCTTTGTGGTGCTGCTACCACTAAACCTGAGCCACAGTTTCAGAATCCAGCCCTGAATTTGTGCAATTGCTCTGTAACCTACCCAGAGAAAGTCATCAGTACAAACCCAAACCCAATCCCACCCTAAAAACCACTCAGAAATCCAGGTTATTCCCTCCATGTTTGCACAGCGACCGCAGCCATTGATTTATCCCTTATTAGAAGCTGATATCACCACTGGATTTAAATCATGGCTATATTAACATCCATCAGCAAGCTGACCTAGAAACTTATTTATTTAAGAACACCAGTGGTCTGAGGAAAAGCCAAAAACAAAAACAAGTACAATGGGGTTTGGATCTGGACAATGCTTGGGAACCGTATTGGCAGCCACCAAGTTGGAATATTTGATCTTCACAGCTTGACGTCAAGAATGGCTTTTAAGTCTCCTGGCTGGTAAATACATCTGGCTCATGCCTTGTTTAACATTTGAGGTGCTTATAGATATTGTGGTTTCAAAGTTGATCAAACATGCAGGGCATTATTTGTAGGAAAAACATTTACCTTACTGGAGAGGTTTGACTTATACCAAGGGCTCAAATGATTTCCCGTCTGCTTTAATGTGTGGAGGAAAGTGGAATTTGCTTTGGGAAGCAAAGAGAAAGGCGGTTCAACACATCCTGCCGTGCCCAGTGTGGCTCGGGATTGCCTGTAGGAAAGCTCAGCACCATTTATTTTGTGAGATAAAACTTGCTCAGAAAGCCAGAGTAATTTAACGCTGTAGAGAGGAGGAAAAAGAAAACGAACTGAGGTTCAGGAGCTGGATGTGAATGTTGTGGATGTCCTTTCAGTTGCTGCTGCTCGTGGAAAAATAAAATGGAAGGGAGAAGGGTTGGGAAGGTAGGGGCGATGAGAAAGGACAAGAGAAATTATAGAGAATATAGAGAAAATGAGAAATAGAGAAATAAATAGAGAAATAGAGAAATTAAATGCAGACATTTTGGACATCTTGGTTGAAAAGTGCACTCAAGGTTTTGCTTTAAAAAGTTTGGAGAAGAAAGAAAGGTCCTGGCCAGGGGAGCTGTTTTGAAGGGAAGGAATGGAGGAACTGGAGGGGTTGTGTAGCTACATCAAGCCTTGGGTCCCAGTGGGACACCATGAAGGTCTCCTTGCTTTGTTGTCTCCATCCAGAGATGTTTCAATGTGAATTACAACATCTGTATTGTCTCATCCTTCACATGAGACAGAAAATAGAATACAAGTTTTTAAAACACCTCTCAGTTGCCCCATCTCTGGGTCAGAAAAGTGCATAATCCAACATTTCACCTCAGTAGAAGAACCAATATTTGAAAATCTTTGCTCTCACCTCAGCACAGCAGTGTGAGGCAGGGAAAAGTGCAGTGGGAATTACAGAGGACTGAAGGACTAACAGCCACAAGGGAAGGGAAAAGGATTCTGATTCTCATCCTGAAAACCATCAAAGCCAAAAGGAGCAGTACCCATGGTGGGATCTCCTCCAAAGAGCAGCAGAGCATCTCTCAAGCTCTTCCATTTCCATCTCTTTGTGGTGAGATGTCCTCAGGTTTGTCTGGCAATGTGCTACCGTGAGTAAGGATGGTGGAACCAGAGGTTCATCCTCACAAACTCAGATCCTGGTGTTTGCTGCCTCTCTGGGCACAAGTATCCCTTAGAAGACACCCTAGGAAGAACAACTCAATTGCCATCAGAAAAACACTATTTTTTCCCTCCAGACCTCACAATTTTTCAATTCCCTCAATTCTTCAGGAGAAAGGAGAGGTCTGAGTGTTCAATGAGAGGGCAGTTGACCTGCGTGGGATCAGCTCTTTGCTGATGCTGCTGTTCTTAGTCATGACTGAGATAAAGATTATCTGTGCACTCAGCTTCCAAATACTCCAAAAGCCTTTTCCTGGAAAGAGATGATTTTTGAAGGCAATCAGTGCAATCTGTGCGTGGCCACTGCTCTGATGGCAGCAGACACCAGATCTCCATCAGATTTTCACAAGAGCAGCAAGAGGTGAGATGTTCTCACTGGCTCTGCTGAAGGATGTTCTGCAAGAGCCCCAAATCCCCAGGGAACGGACACAGAAGGAAATCCCCAACAGTGGGAGAAGCCTCAGCTGGCACTCACACTTGGCTCAGCTGTCAGAGGATCCAAAACTCCATCAAAACCCAGTCTTCTTGGGAAAACCTTTCCCTTCTACCTTCCAGAGTGTGGGATTTATGTGGGAACTGCAGCGTGCTTCATTTTGAGCCTTGGTTTCCAGCAGAGGGGATGTGGAAGCCCTACAGACTCAGAAACGAGAAAGCAAATAAAAAAAGCACCAATTTTGATATGTTTTCACTAAAAATAATCAGGTTTGAAACTCCAGTTTTGGGCATTGGCTCACGGCTTGTGGATGCTGGGAGAGGCAGAAACCGAGGCAATCCCGTAAGGGAAGGGGATTGTTACCGTAGGAGCTCCATAACTCCTGATTGGCACTGGACCTGCAGAAGTGTCACATACCAGCAGCTACTGCTGAGAAAATTTATGGACTCTCCGGAATCATGGATCCATTTCGAGAATCCGACAATTTGTAGACAGCCGTCGAAAAAAAAAAAAAGCTGCAAAAACCAAAAACCGAGTCCAAAGTCTCTGGATCAGCAAAGGATATGCACAAAATTCCCTTTCATGTTATTATTGGACTGGGCCAGACGTCCAGACACACCGAGTTACTCAAGCTCGCTGTCAGCTCCGCCGTAAATTTATTTGGAATTTCAGGGCTACCTCAGAGGGGCAATATTGGCTCAAGGCGTTTCCATTTCAGGACCTTGTCCCACAGCAGACTGGTATAATTTTTTTTATTTTTTTATTTTTGCCCAGTTTTGAGCTTTCTGAATGACTTTAACTTCCCAAATCTTTATTGGCCACATATTCCTCTCCCATCCCTCTCCAGCTCCACTTTGCTGCGATCCAGAGCCTGACTGTTAAGTCAGACTTAACACCAGTCTGCTGTCAGTGGATGCTACTGTGCTATTTATAAACCCTCTGCTACACACAGGTATTTATGGCACTGAGTAGGGTCAGGAAGAACAAAAAATAAAAGAGGAAAAAAAGAAATAAAGAAGAAAAAACGTTCACTCCATTTTTATTAGCCCAATTCACAGCCAACCATATGGCCACAAACTGGGAGCCGCCAGCTCAGACAACTGGAGCAGCAGCGCTCCCTGAATCCTGCAAAACCCATTAGGTTGAGTTAAATATGTGGATACTTATCTGTGTGCTGAGAGGGGGGTGTCAGATATTTAATAAATGATAACGAGTTCCTCCCCGAGCCCCCTGTGTTGGCCTTGTCCCTGATCCCAAGCCAGGACAGGAGGCCCTTTGCTGCCTGTGCCTCCCGAGGAGCTGCTGCCACTTCCCTGCCATTGGGCTCTTCCCCAACAAGGTTTGCTTGCTGGAATAAATCATTCTGGTGGAGATACACAGTCCTGAGTGGAACAGGAAGGACGTGCAGCTGTGCCTGCAAGTGCTGCTGGAGGGGAGACTGAGCCCTCCATGCCCCCTGCTAACCATGGGATGCATTTCAGAGATTATTTCATGTCATTATTGCTCTGCGTTGTTGGGTGGTTTCTCTCCTGTGGACAGTTCTCAAAGGTAATTTGAAAATAAAGAAGTTTCTTTCAGATTTGTGAGGACAGAGGATTTAGCCGCCCACACAGATAATATTGTTCACAACCAACAGGAGCTCAGATGTTCGAGGCTCAATCCCTGGCCCAGCAAACCCCACATCACCCACATCCTCAGGTGGACGGTGCCCCAAACGCTCTGATGAAGCTTTGTGGAGATCCAAGCTCTCATCCCAGAGGGGAGACAGCCCCAGGAGTGCCATCTCCTGCCTCTTGGCACATCTCCTGAGCCCAGGTTTTCCAGGTGCCCATTAGGATCCTCCTGCAGGGCTGCTCTGGGTCCCTGCTGAGCCCCACAGGCTCTCCTGCCATGGATGCTGCCTCTCCACTGTGCCTTTCCCAAGGCCATCCCCATTCTTTTTGCATCAGTTCCCTGTCTCTAAGATTAAGGTTCCTCATACTGAGCCTGAGTGAGGTTTAATTAATAATCCTGGCCTCTGAGGGAGCAACAAAGAGGCGGAAGGACTGGGGGAGGGAGCAGCACTGGTAGGAAACACATGGTCACGGAGCTGAGCCGCGGGCAGAAATTCCCATCAGGGAACAATGCTGCACCAGCTGGGACAGGAGAAGGTGACCTCAGGGCTTTGCCTCTCCATCGCCTCCAGCCCATTGTTCTATTGTGTCTTTCACAGGGAGTTCAAGGGAATAAACAGCATTTTCCAAGCTGCCTTCGCCTCCGGGATGGTTTTCTGCCCTGCTGGATTTATATGAGGGAAGAAGTCCAATGTTGATGCACTCAGCACCTGCCAGGGTGTGGGTTCAAGGTTCAGCCTGGGGGTTTAGAGAGGTCCTTCCCTGTCCCCAGATGTCCTGGTGTCCTGTGCTGGAAGGAGACAGGAGAAAGCCAACCCCAGTGAAATGAAGGATTCTGTTCCCAAAGGCTCCCCAGGGATCTTCGGCCCCAAATGAGGGGGATGATGGAGAGTGCAGCTCCTCCCCTGCACCACAGCCATGGCTGAGGCACCCTCAGAGCCCAGGGATGGAGAGGAACCATTGTGGTCCTTCCCTACTTATACCTGGAGCAATTCATCCCCACCCAACCAGTCCCAAAGTTCCCTGATTATATTTAAGCTCTAATCTCCTTCCTGGCTGTTATTTTTGTCCCTCCCTTTTCTGCTGGCTTTTCAGAGCTCCAGAATCAAAGCTCTGCAGGGACCTGGTGCAGAGAAATCCTTTGTCACCCACAGTGGAGCAGCATCTTGGGCTGAGAGCTGGGAATGGTGTCTGCACCATATCAGAGGAGACACACAGGAAAGACACCAAGGTTCAGTGACAGCAGAGATTGCAAGGACTTGAACCCTAAACCATCCTGGAAGGCTCAGTAGCTTATTTTAAACATGTTATTTATCCCACATCCCTGTGCTATTAATCCCCAATCCATAAATACGAATTTTATGCACACCACCTTCTTGTCGGAGTGCAACAAGAGACAATTTGGCAACTGAGAGTGATTAAAATATGGATGTGGAAAGGAGCTTGTCTCCAAAAAAAAGGCAGCAGAGGAAACCAGGAAACATGAAAGTGATCAGCAAGGAGGGAGAGTGGAAGTGGGGAGGCCCAGGGGCAGGGAAGTGAGGGGAAGGAGAAAATGGGAGCTGGTCAGAGCAGCGTTAGCTGAGCCTTTCCAAGCAAAGGTTCTGCCAGCCAAAACAGCAGCAAGTCTGAAATTGGTTAGGGATTGTTTATTTATTCATACCACAGGATGTAAACTAATATAGTTCAATTCCCCCAGGAAAATAAAGCTGAGTCTTTTTTTTTGCTACATTCAAGAATACATTCATCTTTCTTTCCCCTTTTTTATGAAGTTTGAGAGGCTCCAAAGAGCCCTGAAAGAGTAATTACAGAATTCCTGCTTCTTCAGGGATGAGGAGAAAGTTGTCCAGTGGAAGAGTGAGTGGTTGGTACCTTTGATATCCAGCTGAAAGACATCAATGATGCCTCATGGTTTGTGTTCAGGAATGACTTTTCCACTCTGAACCTCTTTATTTATTTAAGGGTTTGCTGGGCAATAGATGTGGCTGATATTTATCTGAAATTAATCCCCCTGTGCAGCAGGTTCTGCACTCTCAGGTTGAAATGTAGTTTTAGTAGGAGTTAATTGGAGAATTAATATTTACCTCCTTGGCTGCAATTTGGAAGTGATGAAGGTTTAACCTCCTTGACACAAAATGAAAATGAAAACAAGAAGCTCCCAAATCACCCACTTAGGATAATCTGAATGGAACTTTATAGAAAATTGTGGTCCTTCCCAACTCATACCTGGAGTGATTCATCCCCACCCAACCCAGCCCCAAAGTTCCCTCATTATCCTCAAGCTTTAATCTCCTTCCTGGCTGTTATTTTTGTCCCTCCCTTTCTGCTGGCTTTTCAGAGCTCCAGAATCAAAGCTCTGCAGGGACCTGGTGCAGAGAAATCCTTTGTCACCCACAGTGGAGCAGCATCTTGGGCTGAGAGCTGGGAATGGTGTCTGCACCATATCAGAGGAGACACGCAGGGAAGCCACCAAGGTTCAAGGTTCAAGATTGCAAGGACTGCAAATCCTTGAGGAGAAAATATCCCAGGACCTGCAGGTGAAAAACAAGGTCTGCAGCGTTGTGGAGGATAAACCCCTCCCCAAGCCGGGCATTCCTCTGGCCCTGCATCCCACCCAAAAGAAAAATTAAAAAAAACTCCATTTAATTGACCAAAATCCTGATTGTCTTTTCAGACACCCCTTCTTGATGTGGTTGGAGATTAGAACCCTTTTGGAAAGCAAGTTGACATTTCATAGCTTAGATATTTCCTCCATCGCTTTTGACTCTCGGGCCTCAATTATTTCCACCAGGAGAGCGTTTGCCAAGCGGATGAAATTGGAAGCCGGGTGGATGTTATAAAACCCAGGTAGCTCAGCCCCTGTGCGTGATGCTGCCTCGTGTGTTTTCTTCATTTCACTTCTCCTGACTCATTCCAAGGCTGAGCATGGCACGGGCTGCGCTCCGCAGGGAACGCGGCTCCCTCGGCATCTCCGCGCTCCTGCACACACGTGGTCAGGTGTTGGCTGGGCCCTGGTTCCTGAGCTGGAAAATTTCTTATGGTTTTTGCAGGGACAAATTATCCTTCCCGGTTGTGGAGGGAAAGGAGGGGAACCGTCCTGTCCTTCAACAGTTTTTTGATGGAAATTGTGCTCCCGTGCCAAAACGATCGCTGAAAACATTTTTTAAAGGACATTTATGGGGAAAATGTTGCAATTCTCTGGCTTTTTTGTGCCCTGTTTGGTTCTGCGTGGGGATGGAAAATGGTAAACTTTGAATTGACTGCAGCCACCCTGTTTTACAACTCAGAAAAACACCTCGTGCTGTCCCACCTATGGGAAATGACTGCACCAACAGAACTGGAGCTGCAGGAGTTCAGGAATCTGAGAGTTTGGCTCTGGTGTGGTGCTCAAATATGATGGACTCTAAATTTACACTCTCAGGGGATCTTTATTTCTACCAGTGCTGAGCCTGGGACTGAGAAGGGCAAGGAATTGTCTGGAGAGAAGGAAAAACCAGCTGGACCCTCTGCTAACTCTCAAAATTGGAAGTGACACAGGATTCACTTCTCAGAGCAGCAGCTCTGTGCTGTCCCCACCCCCTGACCATGCCAAACTGACCCTTAAATACAAAACACTGCTCTAAACTCACTGCAGGGGATATTTAAGAAGCCAGTGGCATGGAATGACTCCCACCAGGAGTGGGGTGGGGATAGCTGAGGACAAAGCTCGTCCCACCTGCCCGGGGATCTCCTGTTGCTGCGCATCCCACCCAAAATCATCTGGAATAACAAGATGCGGATGCCCCTGGAGCAACTGGGATTTGTTTGGATCTGGCAGAGCTGATTACAGGATTGATGGGCCCGGGGAGGAGCGAGCTCTGTGCTCTCCCCTGGGGGACTCCAGCCAAAGGCACAAGCAGTGATTTGTCTCTGCCAGCACTCGAAACTTGAGGACGTTTCTGTAGGAAGTGACAGTGGCAAAACATCCTCTGGAGCATGTAAACAGTTTTTCCTTGTTCAGGATGGTCAAAATAAAAAGGGAGCTGTGTAAACATCTCCGGGCTGTCCCTGCTCCTCTCTCACTCTGAGCTGTGGAGCAGAAAGCTCTGCTCGGGAGCCAGAACATGCTGCAACTTCCTCCTGATCCACGATCCAGCACAAATACAAAACCAAATCATGTTTCCACGTAATCAATCCATGTTCTTAGAGAGGAAAAGAGCCCTTAGCAGCTGAGCAGGAGACCTTGGAGTATAATAGAGCTGTCCAAGTGCACAGGTGTGCCAAAGTGCTTCACCAACAGTGTGTGAGAAAGCACTCACATTGTTCCCAAACCATGGGAAAAACATATCCTGTTCCCATTTCTGCACCGTGCCACTGCTGAGGCTCTGTGTATTCTGAGAGTTGTCTCCTTGCAGCCATCCCTGCCTGGAGATGAACTTGCCCTGATTTCCGAGCATTGTGCTGTGCCCAGCCCGGCACAGGTGTCCTTGTGCTGCTCCAACAGGGAACCAGCTGTGCCAACCATGGCTGTGCCAACCATGGCCGTGCCAACCACAGCACTGGGCTCCTTCTTTTGGCCTGACTTGGATCAGGGAAAATACATCAAGAGGATTTTTTTGCCGCTCTTGAGCTCTTCCCCATCCTTTCCCACATGGATGCTTTGATGTGTGGATTTTCCTGCGCTGTTCCTGAGCTCCAGAGACAATGAAGATCTTCAGATTGGGAAAGAGGGAAATGAGAAAGACCAGGATAAACTCTGACCATAGGAAACTTGGATGTGGTCACATTTAAATGAACAACATCACGAGGGAAACAGAGAAGTGACTGTGGAGGAGAATGACAGACATTTATTGTTTGATCGTCCTGAAGTGCTTTTATATTTTTGGCTAAAGTGAGAGTGCATCAGCAATTTCCACTTGAAATGTTTTGGAGATACAAGTGGCTTTCCTTTTCATCAAGAAAAGACTCATGCAACTATTTTGACTCAAGGCGCCTCATCAACGAACAACAACCAGGAAGCAAAATCTGTTTTTTGCCCTCAGGATGTTAAAAATCACTTCATTTTGACATTTCGACCAGACTGTGGGATGGGCAACTCCTTCCTTCGTGCAAAGGACATGGGAATGGCAGCAAGGAAATTCTACCTCAGAGTCATCTGAAAATACCCAGGAGCTTTCTGACAGCCCAAGATGTGCCTTTCTTGATAAGAATAATAAATTTAGAGCCAAAGTATTAAAGCAGCATTTGAGTTTGAACACATGAACGGCCTAAGCTGTATTTAAAGAAGTTTTTACCTTCAGTTCAATTCACTGAGAGCTTCCAGCTCCTGAATTTCCCATAAGGAAAGTGAGCACACACCAGAAAGGCAAAAAACCCTGGAGTTTTGACAACCTGCTTCCAGAACTGCTAAAGTGGCATCACAGGAGCACCCAGCAGAGCTGATGGGAGCTGTGCTAGCTCTGAGCTCAGGGCTCTTTGCTTGGCATTATCCACATCCCAGTGGAGTTTCCTCTCAGTGGAGGGCAGGGGCAGAGGCCAGGTGATGTCCCCAGCACTGTGGGGACAGATCCAGCATCCAGCACTGGGGCTGAGCAGGAGTGGCCTGGCAGGAGGTTGGATGGACTGCTGTGAGATGTGAGAGCAGATTTAGTGTAACCTGAGCCCCAGGTGGGACCAGCAGAGTGGTTTTCCCTTCCTGCCCGAGGAAAAGCTTCTCCCAGCACTCAGCAGCCAGCCCTGCCCTGACTCGGGTTTCACCACTCAGACATTGAAGGCACAAGGAGGTGCAGCCCAGGCAGAGTTCATTGGAAGTTAAGGACAATCAAGTCATTAATTAATTGCCACCAATGCCAGAACTTAATAAATTTTACAGAGATTGCAAAAATATTGTTGCAAATTAAACCTGGGTATGAATTAGAGGCCTTTTTGTGGAGCTGCTGGTGACATTACAGCTGATCCAAGGGACATTTCTATATCACAGGAATATTTTCCAGGCACAGTGTTTTCTACTCCAAACCAGCAACAGAAACATTCAATAGAAATTCTGTAATTTAAAATTCAATGGAATTTTTTTTCTACTGATCATTCACTTTCAGCAATCCCACTGGGAATGTGTGATGATCCAGCAACCCTTGTTTTCAAACAGAAATCACTCGTTTGGGCCGCCAGTTTGCAGACAGCCATCACAAAATCCTGAGGAAAAGCTGCCCCTGGACAGTGGGGTGATCATGGTCCTCACCATCACCACTGAATCCCAGAATGGTTTGGGTTGGAAAGGACCTTAAAGCTCATCTCATTCCACCCCTGGGCAGGGACACCTTCCACAGCCCAGGCTGCTCCAAGTCCCATTCAGCCTGGCTATGGACACTTCCAGGAATATTTTATTTTTCAGGACAGTTCTTCAGATGGAGAACTTGACCCTTGAATAAAGCCAGGCTTAGGAAAGGTTTTCTTTGCAAGAACAATTGTTACAAACACTGGGGACAGCTGAGAGCAGAGGGCTCAGTGTCCCATCGGAGCAGAGCTCAAACCCCACGGCTTCACAGCCCCAAAGAATCCACCACCAGCCACCCTGCAGGTAACTCCCTGCCTTGGAAGGCTCCAGGATCTCCAATCCTCTGCCTGCAGAGCTGACACTGCTCAGCTCCCCCTCCCAGCAGAGTGGCAGGGAAGGGGACAGGATCAAAACCCAAAACCCACCCACAGCACCATTAGGGCAAACAGGGAAGTGCTGTGTCCCCATGACCCCGTTTTCAACCACAGGCCATTGCACAACGAGTCTTTTAAAAATAAAACTTCTTTTAAAACACTTCTTTTTCTTTAACATTATGAGAGGCTAAGTGGAAGCAGCAATTTTTTTTTTTTGCCGTATTTTGCTTTAAACCAATGAAACTTAATGTTTATAGCAGTCTAGGAGCTGGAAACCCAACTTGAGAAACACTTAATGTTTAGATCTACTTTGTGGTTGGAAAAAACAACTTTTTAAGCGCTCCAGCAAGTGGAAACAGCCACCCCTTGTAAACAAATCTTTAGCATTAAGATATTTCTTAGCAGCGGAAAACCTTAAGTGCAGGGAGACGTTTTTTGTGAGGCATTTCAAAGTGATCAGAGGCCGCTGGCAGAGCCACGCTCTGTCAGCAGGGACGTCAATGATCGATGCAGATGAAAGAGTTTCCATCCAGGATGCTTGCTGGATGTTTGTTTCCCAGTCCTTTACTGTATTACACACATCACTCACATCCACCTCGGGCTCCACTTCCAGCCCGCCTTGCTCCAGTTTCGTGTTTTGGGGTCAGGGAAGTTAAACCAACACAAACAGCGAGGAGTCGGGCAGCAGGATGAGAAACATCGGTTGTTTTCTGCAAGTACAGTAAAATTTCCCAGCCATGAGATAAAGGCTGCCAGATATTCCAGCAGTGACCTTGGAAAAATAATACAACAACCTGCTCAGGCCATGTTTTGCCTCCAAAACCTCGTTTCAACCCTAGTCATGTGCTCTGGAGCTGCTGCCCTGCCCGTGGTTGAAGTGTCCCAGCTCAGCTGTGTATGGGAAGTTTTTTTCCCCAAAGAAACAGTGGAAGTCCCATCACCTGACAATGAAATGAATTCGATGGCTGCTGGCAAGAAGGATGGACTCAGAGGTCTTTTCCATCCTTTGGCTTTAAATCTGCTGCTTGGATCGGGCAGGGCCACTTCCTTGGGAATGCTCTGGGATGGGACAGCACCCCGGGCTGCTGTCCCACCATGCCATGGGTCCCCTTCTCCCAAAAGTGGCCAAAAAATTTGGAAAAGATCCTGTTGAGGTGGGAATTTTGCACAGCTACCAGTCACAGAATCAGCCAAAACCTGGGAAAAGCTCTTGATGAGGTGGGAATCTCTGCATAGCCAGCAGTCATGAAATCAGCCAAAAACTGGGAAGAGCTTCCATGGAGGTGGGAATCTTCGAATAGCCAGAAGTGACAAAAGTGGCCAAAAATTGGGAAAAGATTACATTGAGCTGGGAATTCTGCACAGCCAGCACTTCCAAAAGTGGCCAAAAACTGGGAAAATCTCCCATTGAGCTGGGAATCTTCGCACATCTATCACTCACAAAATCAGCCAAAAACTGGGAAGAGTTCTCCCAAAAGCAGCAAAAAATTGGTAGAAGCCCCTGTTCAGGTGGGAGTTTGGCAGAGCCACCACTCCCAAGCACAGGACAAGGTCGGATTTAGGAAGTGCAGCCCCAGCACCAAAGGGATGCTGTGGCAGCGAGGTGTCCGTGTGTCCCTCACCCAAACAAGGTGTCCATGTGTCCTTCACCAAATGAGGTGTCCGTGTGTCCCTCACCAAACAAGGTGTCCATGTGTCCCTTACCAAACGATGTGTCCATGTGTCCCTCACCCCAGACAAGGTGTCCATGTGTCCCTCACCCAAACAAGGCGCCCCTGTGTCCTTCACCCAAAGGAGGTGTCCATGTGTCTCTCACCCAAACCAGGTGCCTATATGTCGTGGGTCCCTCACCCAAAGGAGGTGTCCATGTGTCCTTCACCCAAACAACGTGTCCATGTGTCCCTCACCCAAATGATGTCCCTGTATGTCCCTCACCCAAATGAGGTGTCTCTGTGTATCTCACCCAAGGAGGTGTCCGTGTGTCTCTCACCCCAGACAAGATGTCTATGTGTCCCTCACCCCAGACAAGACGTCTATGTGTCCTTCACCCAAGGAGGTGTCCATGTGTCCCTCACCCAAACAAGGTGTCCATGTGTCCCTCACCCAAATGATGTCCCTGTTTGGCCCTCACCCAAACGAGGTGCCCATATGTCCTTCACCCCAAACACAGTGTCCGTGTGTCCCTCACCAAACGAGGTGTCCATGTGTCTGTCACCCAAAGGAGGTGCCCATATGTCCTTCAACCCAAGGAGGTGTCCGTGTGTCCCTCACCCCAAGCACAGTGTCCGTGTGTCCCTCACCCAAGGAGGTGTCCGTGTGTCCCTCACCCCAAGCGCAGTGTCCGTGTGTCCCTCACCCAACGAGGTGCCCGTGTGTCCCTCACCAAACGAGGTGTCCGTGTGTCCCTCACCCCAAGCACAGTGTCCGTGTGTCCCTCACCAAACGAGGTGTCCGTGTGTCCCTCACCCAAAGGAGGTGCCCATATGTCCTTCAACCCAAGGAGGTGTCCGTGTGTCCCTCACCCAACACGTGTCCGTGGTCCTCACCCAAGGAGGTGTCCGTGTGTCCCTCACCCCAAACACAGTGTCCGTGTGTCCCTCACCCAAGGAGGTGCCCGGTGCCCGGCGCTGCTGCCGAGGCTGGCAGGGCAGCGGTGTCCAGCGCTCTGCTCGTGCTGCCTCATTTCCTTGGGAACAATTGGAGCTTTGATCCCGTTCTGTGAGCCAGGACCCGCCGCTGTTCTCACTGGGCGCCCTCGGCCGGGCTAAAAAAAGCCCCCTGAGGCACCAACAATGAGCAGGAGAAGCCGCTGCCGCTGACTCAGCCCCTGCCCCAGGTTAGGTAATTTCCTTGCATAAATCTCTTTCCAAGGAGGGCTTTAAACAGACCTTAACCAGGACCAGACTTCTCTCCCCTGAATTTGATCCTGAGGAAATACCTGATAATAAACAAATACCTTGCTGGGATCCTCAGCCTTGCCAGGAATGACAGTTGATTTAAAAATCACTTTGTTTCTTTTTTTTTTTCCTCATTTTTTTCCTTTCTGTTTTCTCACTTTATCCTGATAATAAAAATAACTCCAAGGAAATTGTAACCATCCAGGGCTAGGAAGGTGTTGCAGAACAAACAAGCCCCAGCAAGGGCAGCATCCGTGGTGGGATCTCATTTCAGGGCTGCATGTCCTCACTTTCCAAACACCTCCACTGCTGCCTCATTTTGGATTTCCATTTGGATTTGGACCAGCATTTGGACATTTCAAGGATTGTTTTAAAGAAAACAAGGCCCATCAAGCTGCAGTGATGCATCCTGTGGGAAACTTGGGTACCTAGGGCTACACCTTGGCTGCCCTTGAGTCTGATTTTCTAAGAAAATACATCTGAAAATGAAACTCAAGGTGTGCAAAGGGTTTTTATCAGCTGGACAGTCCTCTGTGTGTGATTCCAGTTTGTCTCCCTGAATTTCCCCAGTAATTTCCCATGGAAAAAGGAAATTTCCTGCCCCAAACCTCTGTCCCAGCTCACTCCCACTCTGGCCAGTTTCAGGGATTAGTTGAGTTATTGACCCCATTGTTTGTGTTGCTGCAACAGCTTGTAAATCCTCAGAATATGAGACTAAATAGACTTGGCATTATCACCATAATGACCCAATAATTTATGGAAAATCTGTTTGTAGTTGGTGACCAGCAGGGAACAGCTGAAAAGAGGGAAACACGAGGTGCAGGGAATGTGCCCCTCCTTCCTGCCCTGCTCCATCTGCTCCCAGCTCCATCTCTTGAGCAGGTGAGGAGGGGAATTGCCACAAGTGAGGTCAGTTATCCATAGACATGTGGATGTGTGGAGTTTTTACATCCCTGAGGATTTTCCTGGCTAGAAAAAGCTTCAGGCAATCTCTTAAAGAATGGCTGTGGCTCTGCCGTGAGGTATAAAGACATCAATGCCTTCTGGTTGCTGCAGTTTTGGGGTCTTTTATATTCCTAATTTTTCTGGGGTAAACTTTAATTGCTTTTGCCCATAGTTTAGGGATATTTTTTAGGAGAGAGAGACCATTTTCTGGACTTCATGTTCATGACTCCCTTGGAAAAGCAGACTCTTGCAAAAGAGCCTCCACTGGGGAAATGGTTCAGGAACTTGTTCTGGGATACCTGAAATGTGTCGTGTGCAGTCGTGTCCATCAGCAAGGCACAACTTACATCACCTGCCAGGAACTCAGCCTTCATCTGCAGATCAGAAAATTGCCTGAATCTGTGATTTAATTGAGTCAAGTTTTCAGTTCTGACTTCCTGTGCTTAACCCTTGGATCACTCCTGGCGTTTCATGTCACAGCCGTGTCGGAGTCTGGCAGATAAAGTTTCCTCCAACAAATGGTTTATTATTCTCTATAAGGGATTAACAGAGGTGTTTAAACCCCTGTGGTTGTATCTGCTTTGAGGATTAAGGGGATTTTGGAGCAGTGATATCACTGGGCTTCAATGCAATTTATGTGGTGGTAGAAAGACACGAAGCTGGAAGGTGATGTCAGAGTGGTGTTGGGATGGGTGGGGGTGTGGGGTCTGGCTGAATCCTGTCCAGGAGTGATCCCACTATCAGGGAGGAGGAATTGGGCTCTCTTTGATTTAAATCAAGCTCCTTTTATAAATATCCACAGAGCCTTGACATGCAATGGAGTTTTCCAGTTGTTCACACTGGATGGGAGAGGTAAAACCTCCCTGGCACAAACTCTGTTCAGTTTCTATCAAAGATCCAGCCTTTATCCTTTCATTTGCCTCTGTCAAAAAAAGATAAACCCCACATTTCTCAGACCAATTTAATTCCCACCAGTATTTATGTATCTAAGAGGTTTCCCTGACAGTACATAAAATTAAAAGAAGAATCATTTAGGAAAAAACATATCAGTAATGTAATCCCTCATTTGGGTCTGTGCCTCAATTACATCTATTTCATTCTGACTTTCTGCCCAGGTTCCAGTGGAAAATTCTTTTCTTTTTTTTCCGTTTAAAAAAAAAAACACTTCTTTCTCTGAAGGCAACCAAACCAGCAGAGCTTTTTTTTCTCTTTCCCTGTTTTATCAAACTGTGAGCACTTTGGTTTTTACTTCATTCGCTTTCTCTCCTAGTTTAGTTTTATACCCTCTGGTGGGGACAAAGATGCTCTTGGTGATGTTTTAAGTTGATCACAGCAAATTCTAGATATTTTTGCCCTTTCTTTGCTCACCAAAGCTCTGGGCTCAAACATGTTGGTTTAGGAGTTGTTTGCAGGTATGGCCAGGTCTTTCTGTCTCCTAAATTAATGTTGGGTACAAAATGAAGTTTGTGCTTTTGAGTTTTGCCTCTTAGATGTGACAGCACAACTCCTAACAATTACTTTGCTCCCTGAGCAAGGAAACACCCAGATTTAAAAGAACAACCACTTGCATTTCTTCTTTCATGCTTCCAAAACACAAAAAAAAAACAAAAAAAGCCCTGTTTAGATTGATTACTGTGGATGTCTCCCATAATCATTAAAAGCAGTTTGAAAGCCAAGAAAGCTCTAAGTAATTGCTGCAGGGCTGCCAGGTCTTGTCTGTGCTGAGGGAGAGGAGAGCTCGGGGTGCCTGCCCTGGGTGATCTGAGCAGAGCTCGGGGGTGCTGCGAGGAAAAGCTCCACCACACCCCTGCATCCCCTCCAAAACAAACATGAAAGCAAGGAGAAGTGGAGATCTCTGCTATTGCTTTTCGTTGTGCCTTTTTGAAGATGTGATATACGAAGATTTCCTGTAATTACACGCAATAGCTGGAGGGGAAACAGCAGGGGAAGGCAGCGAATGAAAGTCAGAAAAATTAATTCATTTAAATCTGTCACTAAGGCCTGCACGAGCCAACCTGTAAATAACTCCACAGCTGAAGGAACTTTGTTTGCATAACTCAGCTCAAACCCCACAAAGCTCAGGGACCCAGCACTTTTCCCTTCACTCCTTGGACATTAAGTGTTGTTTTCAGGTGGGCCAGGCAGAGACTCTTTGCTGTCAGCTTTCACTTTAGTAGGCATCACCAGGAAAAATAACTTAGAAATTATAATTCAGCCAAGAAATAATAATAATTCAATATAATTCAACTAAGAAATTTTAATTCAACTGAAGACCAGCCCAACACCAGCAAAATATCAAATATCCAGATTTTCCAGTAGATTTAATAAATTTCCCTGTTTCCTTTAGTGAACATTTTAAAAATCTCTGAATCTCTTGGATTTTTAATCCCAGAGTAACACCTGAAATTCAGGGACACTTCTCTTGTTTAATCTCATCAACAGTTCCAAGCACAGATTCGTTCTGGGGAAATCTGAGAGGCTGCCTCAGGCTCAGATAAGTGATGGGGAGTTGGCAACTTTGTCCTGCTGAATTCATCCTCCAAACTCAACCCAGCCATGGAGACCCCATAAATTTTGATGGGGCTGATGAGAACCAGGGGATGTTTCATAGCAGGAGGAATTCTGACTCCAACATTTCACCTCCAGGTCACAAAGAGCAGTGTCATAAGAATAGCCCTAAAATTTTCCACCATTTAAGGATCATGTCAGCTCTGCTCAAATAGGAAGAAACTTTTAAGGGTTTTTTTTTTTTGTGTCCTAAATAAGTTTGACCAAATATATGTTGGCAACAGCAATGCTGCACTCGCTGCAAGATGATTTCTGCTGATAAAACTCTAAAATCTTCCCCACATAAAATCTCCTGCAAGTTTGACTTCTAATGGAAAAAAAAAGCCAGCATGTTCTTAAATTTATTAAGAGATTCCTGAGTTTCTGACTGGCTTTTTGCAGGGTTAAAGGTTGATCAATATTTTAGACAACCTAAAGCCCATTTCATCTTGAGTGTGTTTGGAATGACGAGTTCCAGAGTTAATGTGGGGCGAGGGTGAAGCTGGAAAGCTGCAAGTGAAGTTCAGCTTGTTATTAGAGGGCCGAAAATATATGGAGGGAAAATCTATCATCTTCATTTTCCACATGATTTCAAAGAAAAAAAGAAAAAGGAACCACTTAGAGTTAAAGCTCTGAAAAAAAGATCACCTCTAATTCCATAAGTTATGGGCCTATAAATCAGTCAAATAACACAGAGCTGGCCACCAGAAAAATATATCTTTGAGCAGCAATAACTGAGAAGGGAGATTCTCTTATTCAAGGGTGGTTCATAATTCACTGTAATTGGTGGGAAAGTGAGAGCTGAGACAACTTCATTCATTCACAATTGCTGATGTTATTATTTCTGAATAAAAATTGTGGCTTTGATGGAAACCATCTGGTGTCAACAGGAACCATCACTGGTCAAGCACCAGCTTGGGGCAGGGGGATGGTGTTTGGAACTGAAAGTTTGGGGGGTTCCAGCTCAGGGATAAACCCCATTTTTAATAAGAATAGTGATGTGAAGAGCTTCTTCAGGTGGCTTTGCCTGATTTTTGTGTTTTTACAGAGTTTCGAGGCCTTGGTCATGATAAATTTGTGTGGTGTGAGTGACCAGGAGACAGGGCTGTGAGAAGGAGCTCCTGCAAGGTACAAACCCCATTTTTAATAAGAATAGTGGTGTGAAGAGTCTCTTCGGGTGGCTTTGCCTGATTTTTGTGTTTTTACGGAGTTTTGAGGCCTTGGTCATGAGCAATTTGTGTGATGTGGGCGACCAGGAGACAGGACTGTGAGGAGGACCTCCTGAAACTCCAGGTGGAAATAAAATCTTCCCAGTTGTAATATCTAGAGCTGGATGATGAGGTTTAGAAGGGAATTATCAGCTGGGCTGGCAGGAGGGTGGCACTTGTTAACCACCCCAGGGTCTGCTCAGCCTGCAGGATCCAGAGAAGAAAAAAGCCAGAGCTCCTTTTTCTGTGCTCTAAATGTCTCTGGAGAGGAGTGTGGGACATTTTCTGGGGTCACAAGTTTTAAAAAGCCCTTTTTGAGGGGCTCCTGGCCTGCAGCACTCACCTGATTCTCCTCAGAAGTTCAGATCAAACCTTTCCCCGAGCATCCACCGGGCCTTGGAGGGGAGGGGGCTGCTCATTGACACTTTGGGTTTTAATCTGCAGCCAAAACAGGAACAAAAGGGAACAAAACATTAAAAAAGATAAATTAAAATATGATCCTTGCACGTGGGTTTTGTGGGAGCAGCTGGAGCCTGGGGGAGCCCATCCCAGTGGGATCCCAGTTGTGACTGGGAGCGCTGAGTGTCCTGGCGTGGGTGTGGGGTGTTTGTGTGAGCTCACACCCTGCTCCCCTTGGGGGTCTGTCTGTCTGTCTGTCAGCACTGCCACCTCATGTATGTCCCTACATCAAAGCCCTGCTGCCTTCCTACTCAGGGAAAGCAGATTTCTCACAGCATGCTCTTTATTTCAGCGTGTTTTTCGTGTTTGAATGATTCCTTTTCTACTTTGGAGAAAGCCTGAGGGGGCTGGTTTGTCTTATCAGGAAATGAGAATGAATTGAGTCGGGTGCTGTCTCATCTCTGGTTCATTTTCACTCCACAGTGCCCCAGAGCAAGGGCTGAGGCTGCTGATGGAGCTGGGACAAAGCTGCTGCTCTGAAAGGTTCTGCTGAGCTCTGTGGGGACAGAGGCACTTGTAAGGGGGGTGTTGTGGCTAGAAATTGAGTCATTTTAGACAAAAAGTAGCAAGTGTCCCAAATTTAAATATCCCAAATCAGACTGGGCTTTTACAAAGCTTCCTCACACTCTCCTCCCCTGGCATTTGGAGAGATGAGGCTGAGCTGTTTGAGAGCTGAAATTTTCAGTGGCTGTCTCACAAACTGCCTGGAGATCCCCATGCCTTTGGGACTCTTTCCTGCTCGTGGATACTTGTGGATTTACAATTTCTGATTCATCAGAAATTAGCATCCATTAGTGCCAAAAGTGATCCCCAAAATCCTGTAATCATGGACTGGTTTGGGTTGGAAGGGATCTTAAAGCTCATCTCATTCCACACTTGGCCATGGGCAGGGACACCTTCCACCATCCCAGGCTGCTCCAGGCCCTGGCCTTGGACACTTGCAGGGATCAGGGACCCCCAAACATGGTCACCCTACAGATTTTAGACTGAAAACTGAAGTTACAGCATCACCAGCCCTTACTGAGCAGCAGGAGGAAACCTACAAATTCCAGCTTTATCCGGTTTTATTTTCCTTTGGGCTCAGGTGTGCAGGCTCTCAGTGTTCCTGAGCATCACTGCCTGTCCCCATTGATGTCACAGAGAGTGACAACAGCCAGCCCTGCACTGCCAGGGCTCTCCAACGTGGGTAAACTCAGCACCAGCTTAGTCAGAGCCACTAGAGCAGCCTTTCAGAAGGATTTGTGTTCAGGAGTGAATCACAGCAGGGATAATATCCGAAGCAATTTCAGCTGGAAGGGCAGCAATGAGTGGCTGTGGGCAGGGACAGACAGAAACATTTCCCCTGCTCTTCAGCTCTGGCTCAGTGTTTGCTGGGTTATTTGCACAAATATCTGCAAATATTATATTTTTGTTTATTCCAAAGGGAAAGGCCAAAGTCATCCTTGGGGACAGGACTGGAGCCTCAACGTGAGGGGAAGTGTGGCTTCATCCAGCTCTCCACATGCCTAAAAACATTCCATTCACAGGGAGCACTGGAGTGCTGCAGTTCTTCACTTGCACATTTGTTCTTTTCTTATAAGGACTCAGAAAAATGACTCCTCAACCATTTATCCCTCTTCATCCAGGGACAAAGCTTCAGGGGGGTTTTGGTGCACACCCACAGACCCCTGACCTGGCTTCAGTTAGTAAATCTGCAGAAGCATCAACTTCTGGAGTTAAAAATGCAGGAAATTTGACAGTTGCCAAATCTGTCTGTTTAATTCAGTTTTTTGTGGGTTTTTTTCCCATGCACTATTGTGATAAAGACCTTAAAAACAGCCTGAAATCTTCCAGCTTGAGATAAAGGCTCTGCCATAAGACTTTAGAGAAAGATGAGAAAAAAGGAGGGAAAAAGTGAGAATGAGCCAGGGATGAGGGAGTTAAGGGACCTGCAGCTTGAGCTGCTCTCGAGGGAGACAGGAAAGCTGCAGAGATTTTTGGCCATGAGCACAGATCCCAAAAATTAGCTCATAGTACATAATTATCCTCCAAGCCGCTCCTGGTGCCAACATCTTAATATCTGTGATTGTTGTGTTTTGAAGTCATGTCGGAAACGCGGAGTTTCAATCAATTGCATTCCCATGCCCAGGAGCTCCATGTCACTGCCCGTTCCACAATAAAACCTACCTGGCATTGTGTGGGGAATGAGTAACAATTCCTGTGCTGAAAGGGAAGAGGGAGAAACACCAAGAACTCTCTCAGGCGCTGAAGTCACCGGGAGCTGGCGGGGCTGGCACAGCTCAGAGCCCATGAGTCAGCGCCTGGGCTCCTGTGCCAGCCTCGTCCTGCCACTGCCACCCCACGGCCTCCCACGGCCACTCTGGGAGCTGCCCAGCCCCTGAACTGCTCCAGAAGCACGGTTGTTCTCACCACTCGGGTCACAGCTTGTGTGGAGCTGCCCAACTCCTAAACTGCTCCAGAAATGTCCATGGGGTTTGTGTGGAGGGCCAATCCAATTCCTAAAACTGCAGTCCAAATCCAAATGTCCACAGGATTTGTTGGAGCTGCTCAATTCCTAAATTACTCCAGAAATGTCCATGGGGTTTGTGTGGAGCCGCTCAATCCCTAAACTGCTCCAGAAATATCCATGGGGTTTGTGTGGAGCTGCTCAACTCCTAAACTGCTCCAAAAATGTCCACGGGGTTTGTGTGGAGCTGCTCAACTCCTAAACTGCTCCAGAAATGTCCATGGGGTTTGTGTGGAGCTGCCCAACTCCTAAATTCCTCAAAAATCTGTCCATAGGGTTTGTTGGAGTTGTTCGATTCCTAAATTACTCAAAAAGGTGTCCACAGGGCTTGTGTGGAGCTGCTTCCTAAGCTCCTGAAATCCGTGGGAGCTGCCACCCTAAAGTGTCCACAGGGTTTGTGTGGAGCTGCTCAATTCCTAAATTCCTCAAAAATCTGTCCACAGGGTTTGTATGGAACTGCCCTGCTCCTAAACTGCTCCACAAAGTGTCCACAGGGTTTGTATGGAGCTTCTCACTTCCTAAATTCCTCAAAAATCTGTCCATAGGTTCGTATGGAGCTACTTAATTCCTAAACTGCTCCAAAAATTGCCCATGGGGTTTGTGTGGAGCTGTCCCACTCCTAAAGTGCTCCAAAAAGGGTCTGTGGGGTCTGTTGATTGCATCTTCCCATCAGGAGTTCATCCAGCTCCTCTAAATCCATTTTCCAGGGCCAACTGGATGCCATTTGTTCCTGAAATGTTCATAGCACAGATCCCCTCCAAATCCCAGGATTCCAACCAGCAGAGGGCACGGGCAGCCACTGCCATGCACTGCAATGCCCAAGGCCAAAAATAGGGATTTTGGGGGAAAAAAAAGTGCATGAGGGGTTCATCCCTCTGTGATGGCACTGGGAGCAAACCTTGCTCATCCCAGCTATCCTCCATGCAACAACCACAAATGAACAGAACAAGTTTGATGGCAAAAAAAGGGAATTTTCTGTGGCACTGAGCTGGAGGTTAAAGACATTTTGCCTGCAGAGAGGTGCTGGTGATGCCAGGAGCTCCCTGAGGGCCCTGCTGGGGCCGGGGCTCTGCTGAGGCCCCTCCATTTCCAGGCAGCATCATGGGGGCAGCTGAGCCTGTGGTCATTAAGGGCAGGACATGCCTTGGGATTGAGGATTTCTTATTTTTTGTGAAGTTCCTGTTTACAGGTTGACTGGATTTCCCCAGTGTTTGAACTCCTTCCTCGTGCCTTCCCTCCGCTGCTGCTGCTGCTGGCACTGAGGGAGAATTCAAAAGCTTCCTCTGAGCAAATCTCTTTATTTAAAGGAGCTGCTGCCGTGCCCTGCAGGCACAAACCTGCCAATAAATGTCATTTTGCTGAAGGGAGGATGCAGGAAAAGACCTTCCCTGGCATCACCACCAAAAGCTGGGTTCTTCTCCTGCTGCTCCAGGGCAAAGCTGCTGGTCAAAACAAGATTTGGAGATTTGATCCCTTTTTCCACAAGAGAAGGAGGCTGAGCATGAGTGAGAATCTGCCTCCAGCTCCTGGTACTGCACACTCGACCTCAGGCTTCCCAAAAATTCCCCAAAACTCCTCAGCCCCAAACTCTTGTGAGCAGTGGAGGGAGGTAGGAGGAGGTGGCAGCTCTGTTGATTTGATGGATTTTTTTTTTCCTTTTCCTGCATTTAATTAGAGCCAAATCTCCAAACAGGACATTTTTTGGATCAGACCTGAAGTGTTTATTTCGCTGACCAAAACCTGGACCGGCTGTCTGTGGTATGTGTGGCATCTCACATATTTACTCCGGAGTAAATCTGTTGATATTCCAACAGATACCGCCACAAAAGGGGGAAGTGATGATGCTCTGAGAGCTAATTAATCAATCCCTTTGCTCTGTTAGCATCCTTAAAGGAATTCTGAGGCAGCCCCAAAGCTCTGATCTGTCACAAGAATCTTCCACAATCTTCCTCAACCCTCTCCAGCCCCAAACTCCTGTTGTGAGCAGTGGAGGGAGGGAGGAGGTGGCAGCTCTGTTTTGTTATTTTTTGTTTTTCCTGCATTTAATCAGAGCACAGCCAAATCTCCAAACAGGACATTTTTTTAATTATATTTACATGGCCCCATCAACAAATTACTTGTGGTGGTTTGGGTGTTCAGGGAGATCCTGCAGCTCCTGCACCTGCCCCAGGCACTGGTCTGAGCAGGGCAGGGAGAGTTTCTGGGATGGAAAAGGGTTTCTGGGGGGGAAAAGGGTTTATTCTCTGCTTGTTGCACTTGTCACTTGGGATTGAAGCAGTTTGAAGGTGGCTGGATGAGCTCAGCAGGTTGGAGAGGTTCAGCAGCAAGGAGGATAAAAGCAGTTTGAGTCAATTGTGTTGCCTCAGGATTTTAGCTGTGTTATTTTTCATCTATTTGTAATCCTGCAGTTCTTCAGTGTGCAACTCTAAATTCCATGTACAGTGGGAGCTGCTGCTTTCACATTTGGGGCAGACACAACAATTCCTCTCCAGGCCTGGCAATCAAGGACACCTCACTGCCTCAGGCCCTGAGATGGAAACAAAAGTGAATTTGGGGCAGCAAACTTGGGGTGAATGACTTCATTTGCTGAAGCTGTAACTGGAAGATGAACCCCCAATATGCAAATGGACCAAACTTATAAAGTGTCAAAACCTGTCACCCCTTGTCCATTTTGAGCAGGCTTTGTCTGCCCTAAATGTACCTGAAGGCCCTTCAATAAATAAAACTGCTTTTTATTCCCTTAATTTTGTCAAGCCTCTGTTTTCAGATAGTCCCAAAAAGGCACCAATGGAGCCTTGAAAAAAATCCTTTATGCCAAATCTTTTATAAAACTCTTCTGTGGGAGGGTGGCAGCAGGGCTGGCCGGGGGCTGTGCAGGCCAGGAAGGCAAGGCAGGGCTCTTTTTGGTGAGCTTTGCTGGCTCTGCTCTGTCCCCAGGGTCAGAGCATTGTCCCATCCCATGCAGAAAGGCACCAGCCTCTGCTGCTTGTCCCAGCTCCCCATTTTGGGGTGGGTTTGGGATGAAGCCCAGCTCTGCCCCAGCACTCAGGGCCTGGCTGATCCCTGAGCTGCTCTGAGGCCACGCTGTGCCCTGCCTGCTCAGGGGGACAAGCAGCCTGTCCTCACAACCCCTGGTGGCCCTTCCAGTGTCACAGGGTGGGACATGTCCTCACTACCACATCCAAAAATATCCTACAGACAGTCCAGAGCCTCGGAGCAATGAGGTGACTTCAGAGGAGCCACCACAAAGCCAAGGTTCTAAATCCTTCCCTCTCAAAAGCTTTGTCCTCCACAAATGAACACGCTTTTGTTTGCTCCATGCATTTCCAAGAACTGTTTCTGTTCAATGAATGGTTGAGTGGTGCTTCAGTTTATTTTCACCGAGTGGCTCCAAGCCCTGGAGTGGCTCAAGCCTGTTGTGTGTTTGTCCTTCCTCGATGCAGTCAGGGCAGCAGA